>NC_060889.1:24090991-24175300 GCF_014805685.1 Silurus meridionalis | reverse complement strand
TAAATGTCACACACATGCACATCATGTTGTGCCCCAGTAAGTTTTGTGTAGTTCTGTGTTTCATGTTATTGTTGCAGGAAAGGGCAGATATTACAACATACCGTGCTGCACTTCCTTCCTGGGCACTTAAATACAACAACCACTTAAACAAATGATTCACTTTAGCCTTTATTATTAAGCCCTTCTTATTTTAAATGTTTAAATATTTCTTCCAACCACTCAAGATGAGGTGAAATAGAGGAAGAGAAAACAATGACATGCTCCCTAAATACACCTTGCATAAGCCACTTGAAGTCTCTTGGGGCATTGTATAGGCCAGAAGCAGTGCAAAAGGGAGTCTTAGCTTTATTCTTCTGTGCTACTGGAACCTGGTTCTCTCCATTAGCTAAATCCAATGTGGAAAACCAGCTTGTTCCTGAAAGTGCATCCAAATAATCCTCATGATTAAATAAGAATTCATCCTTACATGTTTTTTATTTAAATGATTATAATCCACACAGAGAAGTGGAGTATTTTTTTTTTTTGTTCACAACAAGACAATGGGCTACATTTTCCCTAATGACCTGTGCATCAAGCAGCTGATTTACGTGGGCATTATTACCCTCATACTCAGATGGTGGCAGGTGTCTGTAGTGCAGCTGAACAGAAACATCTAAAACAGGAATTTCATAGGAGATCACTTTGGTACAGCTCACATCACCTCACAGCTGAAAACACTAACTAATAACCCAGCAACAGTTCTCTGAACCACTGTTTATCTTGACTGTCATATTAAAAACTCAAGAGCATCGATTTGTGTCTGAATTGAGTTAGAAGAAGATAAACCAGACATTTCATGGCCCTCACTTCAGCTAATAAATTCAGCAAACTAACCACATCAACACTGCTTTAATGACCCAAGTGACTTATTATTGAGCAAAACATCAGAACTACCAACATTAATGATAGAAACTTATACTATACCTCTAGACACCAGGACCAGCAGGAGACACTAAAACTCCACCAAGTAGACCAGAATCAAGGGGCTCAAAAACTACTGAACTACTAAGAGCTTCACAGATGTCAGGCTGACGACGCGGAAGCGGAAATAACTCGAGCATTGTCTTTATTCAAACAAAACAGTTCAACAAACAAACACTCACTGCTGCCGAGGCGAGAAAACAAACAAGGAATATCCGCTCGAGACGAGTAATCCAAAAATGAAACCTAGAGTCTGAAACGAAAGTAAACGGCAGCGGCTAAGAGTAATCCAGAAGGAACAGAACCAGGATATAAAACCAGCGGTGAATGCTGGCGGTCGAGCAGCCATGGATATCACCAGCATGACAATACAAGAACCGACAGCCTGTGACTCGAGAACGTGAGTCTATATAGTCTGAACCCTAACGAGTCACAGCTGTCGGTGTTCAGGCAGGCACTGGATAATGAGGAACCATAAGAGCTACTGAGGGGGGCGTGGCAGGGTGCATCTCTGACAGCGGCCGAGGGGGCGTGGCAGGGTGCATCTCTGACAGCGGCCGAGGGGGACGTGGCAGGGGAATCCCTGACAGTACCCCCCCTCCAGGGGCGGCACCCGACGCCCCAAAAACCCACCAACGCCAGGCGGGCCGGGGCACTCTGAGGAAGGCCTCCCCAACCGACCCGGGACAAAGGAGGCCCTGTGAGCATCGCAGCAGATCAGGGGAGGATCGGAAGGGGCCAAAGGCAAAAGGGTGTCCTCAATCGGGGTCAGGAACAGGTCAGCGGCCCTCGAAAAGACCGGAAGCTGAGCCAAGACCTGAGGCCGAGCGACGCCCACGGCGGAGACCTGAGGCGGCGGCGTCCACGGCGGAGACCGGAGACCGAGCGACGCCCACGGCGGAGACCTGAGGCGGCGGCGTCCACGGCGGAGACCTGAGGCCGAGCGACGTCCACGGCGGAGACCTGAGGCCGAGCGACGTCCACGGCGGAGACCTGAGGCGGCGGCGTCCACGGCGGAGACCTGAGGCCGGGCAACGCCCACGGCGGAGACCTGAGGCGGCGGCGTCCACGGCGGAGACCAGAGGCCGAGCGACGCCCACGGCGGAGACCTGAGGCCGAGCGACGCCCACGGCGGAGACCGGAGACCGAGGCGGAGAGACGACCTCCTGGAGACCAGGAACGGAGCGACGCCTCGGCGGAGACAGGGGTGGAGAGACGACCTCCTGGAGACCTGGAGCGGAGCGACGTCCTCAACGGAGACCAGGAACGGAGCGACGCCTCGGCGGAGACAGGGGTGGAGAGACGACCTCCTGGAGACCTGGAGCGGAGCGACGCCTCGGCGGAGACCTGAGGCCGAGCGACGCCCACGGCGGAGACCGGAGACCGAGCGACGCCCACGGCGGAGACCTGAGGCCGAGCGACGCCCACGGCGGAGACCGGAGACCGAGCGACGCCCACGGCGGAGACCTGAGGCGGCGGCGTCCACGGCGGAGACCTGAGGCGGCGGCGTCACGGCGGAGACCTGAGGCCGAGCGACGCCCACGGCGGAGACCTGAGGCCGAGCGACGCCCACGGCGGAGACCTGAGGCCGAGCGACGCCCACGGCGGAGACCTGAGGCCGAGCGACGCCCACGGCGGAGACCTGAGGCCGAGCGACGCCCACGGCGGAGACCTGAGGCCGAGCGACGCCCACGGCGGAGACCTGAGGCCGAGCGACGCCCACGGCGGAGACCTGAGGCCGAGCGACGCCCACGGCGGAGACCTGAGGCCGAGCGACGCCCACGGCGGAGACCTGAGGCCGAGCGACGCCCACGGCGGAGACCTGAGGCGGCGGCGTCCACGGCGGAGACCTGAGGCCGAGCGACGTCCACGGCGGAGACCTGAGGCCGAGCGACGTCCACGGCGGAGACCTGAGGCCGAGCGACGTCCACGGCGGAGACCTGAGGCCGAGCGACGCCTCGGCGGAGACAGGGGTGGAGAGACGACCTCCTGGAGACCAGGAACGGAGCGACGCCTCGGCGGAGACAGGAGGCGGAGAGACGACCTCCTGGAGACCAGGAACGGAGCGACGCCTCGGCGGAGACAGGAGGCGGAGAGACGACCTCCTGGAGACCAGGAACGGAGCGACGCCTCGGCGGAGACCTGAGGCCGAGCGACGCCCACGGCGGAGACCTGAGGCCGGGCAACGCCCACGGCGGAGACCTGAGGCGGCGGCGTCACGGCGGAGACCTGAGGCGGCGGCGTCCACGGCGGAGACCTGAGGCCGAGCGACGTCCACGGCGGAGACCTGAGGCCGAGCGACGTCCACGGCGGAGACCTGAGGCCGAGCGGCATCCACGGCGGAGACCTGAGGCCGGGCAACGTCCACGGCGGAGACCTGAGACCGAGCGACGTCCACGGCGGAGACCGGAGACCGAGCGACATCCTCCCTGAAGGCCTGGAGCGGAGCGACGCCCTCGGCGGAGACAGGAGGCGGAGAGACGACCTCCCTGGAGACCAGGAACGGAGCGACGCCCTCGGCGGAGACAGGGGGTGGAGAGACGACCTCCCTGGAGACCTGGAGCGGAGCGACGTCCTCAACGGAGACCAGGAACACAGAGGCACCCTCGGAGGGCTGCTGGAGAGCCTTGATGTTGATCCGGAACGACACCCTCGGAGGGCCGCTGGATTGCTCTGACATTGAACCGGAACGATACCCTCGGAGGGCCTCTGGAGAGCTCGGACGTTGAACCGGAACAACACCCTCGGAGGGCCGCTGGATTGCTCTGACGTTGAACCGGAACGATACCCTCGGAGGGCCGCTGGATTGCTCTGACGTTGAACCGGAACGATACCCTCGGAGGGCCTCTGGAGAGCTCTGCCGGCGTTAGGGGAACCTGGAGGCCAGCTGTCGACCTGAAGAGGACCTGGGGCGAGCCTTCGCCCTGAGGAGGACCTGGGGGCGAGCCTTCGCCCTGAGGAGGACCAGGGGGCGAGCCTTCGCCCTGAGGAGGACCAGGGGGCGAGCCGTTGCTCTCTTCGCGGCCAGGCGGCGGTACGACGACCTCTTCGCGGCCAGGCGGCGGCGACGACCTCTTCGCGGCCAGGCGGCGGCGACGACCTCTTCGCGGCCAGGCGGCGGCGACGACCCTTCGCAGCCTGAACTCTCTGGGGACTCTGTGGCTGAGCGGCACCCTCGGCGGGACTCTGTGGCTGAGCGGCACCCTCGGCGGGACTCTGTGGCTGAGCGGCACCCTCGGCAGGACTCGGTGGCTGAGCGGCACCCTCGGCGGAACTCGGTGGCTGAGCGGCACCCTCGGCGGAACTCGGTGGCTGGCGGCACCTCGGCGGAACTCGGTGGCTGACTCGGTGGCGGCCCGGCGCTCTCGTGACGACTCGGTGGCGGCCCGGCGCTCTCGTGACGACTCTGTGGCGGCCCGGCGCTCTCGTGACGACTCTGTGGCGGCCCGGCGCTCGTGGCGACTCTGTGGCGGCCCGGCGCTCGTGACGACTCTGTGGCGGCCCGGCGCTCTCGTGACGACTCTGTGGCGGCTCGGCTCGCTCGTGACGGGTCTGTGGCTGCTCGGCTCTCTCGTGATGGGTCTGTGGCGAAGAGGCGCGCTCCTGGAGACACTGTGGCGAAGAGGCGCGCTCCTGGAGACACTGTGGCGAAGAGGCACGCCCACGGGAACCTCGAAACAGGGCAGCACGCTTGTAGATGTTCGGTGGCGGCACGGACTGCTCATGGGAGTGCTGGGATGCCAGGGCGCGCTCGCAAACGCTCGGAGATGGTGCTGGGAAGAACTGGGAAGAATTTTCCTCCACATACTCGCCGATGTTCCTCAGAAATCCGCCCAATTCTTCTCCTTTCCCGGAGAATCGAGCCGGAAATCCCCTCGCGCTCGCGGAGGGGCATGGCGCAGCCGCGCTTTCATGCTCCGGCTTCTGTGGCTTTGAGCCGCGAGAAACGGCTTGGAACTCCCGGTGAAAATCCGAAGCCGGGTTCGCCTGCCGATCCATCGCAGCCAAAATCGCGGGAGGGCGATTCCGCTTTCGGTTTTGGTCGGTTCTTCTGTCAGGCTGACGACGCGGAAGCGAAAATAACTCGAGCATTGTCTTTATTCAAACAAAACAGTTCAACAAACAAACACTCACTGCTGCCGAGGCAAGAAAACAAACAAGGAATATCCGCTCGAGACGAGTAATCCAAAAATGAAACCTAGAGTCCGAAACGAAAGTAAACGGCAGCAGCTAAGAGTAATCCAGAAGGAACAGAACCAGGATATAAAACCAGCGGGGAATGCTGGCGGTCGAGCAGCCACGGATATAACCAGCATGACAATACAAGAACCGACAGCCTGTGACTCGAGAACGTGAGTCTATATAGTCTGAACCCTAACGAGTCACAGCTGTCGGTGTTCAGGCAGGCACTGGATAATGAGGAACCATGAGAGCTACTGAGGGGGGCGTGGCAGGGTGCATCTCTGACAGCGGCCGAGGAGGGCGTGGCAGGGTGCATCTCTGACAGCGGCCGAGGGGGGCGTGGCAGGGGAATCCCTGACAACAGATTAGGTAGCTGCAAAAATTAATTACAACCATCAGATAGAAGGGAAGCTACAGAGGTGGAACAAGGGCAAAATCAGGTCTGTTCTCCATCACATTCACCAGCACAATGACCAGGACGCTGACTCCTCTTACCAATAACTGATCCATCATGAAGGTGTCTACTAGGGGTGGGAGGAAAAATTCGATTCACCAAACTATCACGATTCTTTTTAAAACGATTTTGAGATCGATTTGTCTACCTCAGAATCTATATATATTTAATTATTTTACTTTTCCAGAGAGGTGGCGGGAAGATGTTACCGCTTTTATTCCAACAGAGGGCCAAACGTATTTTGTCGTTGTCCGTATTAGATGACGTCGTATCCGTTTTAAGCTGGTGCGAGAAAGCAAAACTATTGCAAAGTCAGTGGAGCAAACCTCTTTGAGAATCGTTTAACGGATAAAGATCCTGCTTTAGTCACAGAAAATGCATCTAATATGGTTATCGCTGCCCAATTAACCGGCTTTCTCCATATTAAGTGCTACGCGCACACTCATAATCTGGCCTCACAGCGCGCACTGAAGCTGCCCGCTGTCGTGAAGTTACTCGGATGAGTACGACGCATCACTGGATATTTCCATAGAAGTGCTGCAGGACTTCATGTTTTGCAGGAAAAACAAGTTACTCGAGCTCCCTGTGCACAAACTTATAACAGACGTTTCAATGAGATGCTATAATAGCTCTCACCTGAGGTGAGGAAGAGAGAGAAGGATATTAGCACCTTGACTGAGTTGAACATTGGAACAGTTTAACGCACTTTTATTTTATTTTAGAGAGTATTGTTTTTAGTTATTTGTTGTACATTTAAATATTATATTCAAGTTTTTGGTACTTGAAATGTTTTATGCTTCAAGGTTCTTTATGCTCTATGTATGTGTATGCTCCTGAAATAAAAATTCAGAAAGATGTGATGCATTATTTTTGTTAATATAATTCATATACAGTCTTTTTAAGGGTATGATCAAGTATTTGCCATTGTCTAATCTTTATTAAGCAAACAAAAATCACAATTTAAACAATGAATCGCAATAGCTACAGAATCGCAATATGTATTGAATCGGCACAAAAGTATCGGGATAGTATTGAATCGCCAGATTAGTGAATCGTCCCAGCCCTAGTGTCTACTATGCCTTTGTTGACTCTGAAGTAGGGAAATACTTTGGGTTAACTGATGGATAAGTTGGACTTGTTGCTTTAAGATATCTTTAAGCTCTCCTAATTCAAACCTCTGGGAACTGTTACTTGGTATGTTATGAGAACATCTTTAGATCTGAATACTGAAGCATGCAAATACACAGAACCGAATAATTATGCCTTTGTAGAAATCCAGTAGTGGCCTTCTATTCTCACCTAACGGCTTCACGATACATACAGAAGCTCCAGCATCCAGTAATAGAAGGATGTGCTGTAGCACTGTCAGAAGGAACAGAGGCAAATTCAGGGGCAGCTACTGTATGGCTCATTTCTGGCAAAGGCGCTCGATGTAAGTAAATACACACAATCCAGTTAAACAAAACATAAACCAAAATCAATAAAATTGACCAGCATCTGTAAAGTACAATTCATGCACCACATAGAGCAGGTGATACTGACTGCTTCAAAATGAAGACAAGCTACAAAACATGAAAGAAAGAAACAATAGCATCCAGACTAAAACAAAACAACTCACTAATCAGAAATGATGCAAAAACAAACAAACAAACAAAACAATACTATAGACAAAAACACAATAGCTAAAACCTGCACCACAGACACAAACAAAATTTGACCCAAAGTTTGTTGTTAAGATCAGTTTTTTCACTGGCAGTAAGCTGATGTTAAATGTCAGTGTAACCCATTTGTGTACAGACTTTTATTTTGAAAAATATTCTCCATTAAACAGGTGTTTCTCCATGATGAGTGAAGTGATTAAGAGAGAGGAAGAATCTATTTTATAAAGAAGAGCAGAGAGAAATAATGTTGAGGCCTAAATCTCTTAAAAGAGAGTAGAAGAGCAGAAAATTTTTTATTCTTTTCCAGTGAATTCTGGAGGACGAAAAACATCTTATCATACTTTTGTTTTAAGGAACTCTGTTGAGTGTTTACTTCTGTTATTACTCTGTAATTACTCATATACCTTCAATTTCTGTTTTATAGTAAGAAATATAAATAATAACTAATTGATGCTGAATAAACATTAAAATATACATGTGATAGAGAGAAAAGGCAGTTTATCACAAAAAAACAGAAATAAATTAAATGTGATGTTAAATTCAGCTGCGTCACACGCTAGTAAATTAGCACATTAGCATTAGAATTGGCGCATGTGATTATTTAATGACATGTATATATAACATTAGATTGATTTATTAGTTGTACTTCTATAAAGTCTGTTTAATATTAAGTGTATATCTTTCCGGGATGTTTAAAATAAGTAAATTCTTTGTAAAAGAGAAAGAAGTGTCATTTTATGAGATGACTGAAGGCACTATTACTAGAAATGTTTTCTCCATTAATGTACTGATGGTCAGTGATGTCATTATGATTCTGAGTTTAATTCAGTTTTAGTAAATTATAAAATCTTGATATTAATCTGGGACGGTTTACTGTGTATAAATACAGCAGAATGTAAGAAGTTTTAAAGACCTTCAGGATTTTCAGAAGCTCTAGTTAGATGTAATGTTTTGATGTAATTTTGTTCAGAATAATTTTTATTGTCATTAAACTGTATGGAAACTTTGTAGTGTAACCGGTCACGTTCGATTCTGTCCGGTGCTCGTGTTCTTCTCGTTGTTGTGGAATGACGAGTCTTTACAACTTTGTTGCAGCAGTACTGGAGAGTTTATTGTCACCAACACTCAACAATACTGAATGGAATACAGAAAGAAACAAAATGAACGTGGCTGTTTGGTCAGCTCTACCACCTTTCCTCAGTAGGCACAAATAAACTCCATAAAGCAGAAATACAAGTTTCATTAAACAAATTATAAAACATTAGAAGTTACTGTACCTGGATGGAATACAGAAAGAAACAAAATAAACGTAGCTGCTTGGTCAGCTTTACCACCTGCACAAATCAAATTGCAGCCATTAGCTCACTAGCATCACTAAGCCTAGCCAAAGCACATGCTTATTCGGCTCGCTATATTTATCAAATAAGACGTTTAATCCTCCCCATCCATCCACAAATCACTTTACATATTACATTAATAACACTTAACAATAACATTTAAACATGTTATGAGTGAAATTCAAATGTGTAAAACTTTTTTATAAGTAATCCCGGGAGAGCACCGCTAACAGCTTACCTCTCCTCAGTATGCACAAAGTCAACTGAGGAGCAGCGCGCGCTTCCCGAATGACGTCACGACACAGCTCAATCACAAGGGAAAACACTTCCGCCTAAAATAGAACTAATTAATTTACACATAACATAAAACAAACAAATTAAAGCAAATAAAACAAATAGTAAGGATTATTAGTGAAATGCATATATTTTCATTGTAAATATACATACATGAAAATTAACATCAGTCACAATAGCAGCCCGGATAAATAAAGAGAAAAATCCTTCACTATGTTTTACTATTTATTCCCCTTGTATTTGGTCCATTTCACAAAAACCTTCATAACAACATAAGAGCTACAACTAATAAATAAAACAAAATGATATTAAAATTGGCATCTTATAAGACAATTAGGACTTACATTTAAATACAATAATACAATAGTTCTTTCAACCATATTATTTTTAAACAAGAAAGAAAATATAAAACAATAAACAGTAAATAAATGTATTAAATGTCACTTTTAAAGTGCCTTTGAATATTCAGATTACTAAGTTTGTAACTCTGTGACCACATGCTTCCGTGTCTCCCTCTGCTAGCGATCTCCATGCATGCGCAATCTTCACGTGCAAACCGCATTTCACTATAAAAGTCTCGATAGTCGCAATAACGTAAAACATGTTCGAAACAATATTTCAAAATAAAAGAAAAACACGTATAATATTAAGAAAACAGAATTAGGCAAATTAAAGTATATTAATGAAATTCACTGAAATAATGTTATTTACAAACCTGGTGAACACATCCAGATAAATTATATTTTCTTGTAAACCCCTAATAAAAGTAGAGGTTGTTTTTTTAAATGCACAAATGGAACTATGTGTAATAATTTGTGTAGATAATTCTACCCAAATATAAATAATTATACTAGTTATTTAGTGTTTATTAAAACAAAAACAAAAAGACCTTTTTTAATGAAACGTTTTTATTAAAATGATCGAACAGAAGCAGACATTAGTCTTCTTAGAAAAAAAAAAAAACTTAGACTTTCTTAATAAGATATTTAAATATAAGCAACGTTCTATTTTATTACAAATATTATTAAACACACTGCACATTTATCCCTGAGTAAATGATATATAGAGCATAAAAATTTTATTAAAATAGTCATACAGTAAAACCCCGTTGTACGAGCATAATTCGTTCTTGAAAATTGCTCGTGTGTCCATTTGCTTGTACGTTCGAACTGATTTTCCCCATAAGAATGAATGTAAAAGCGATTTAATCCGTTCCGAGATCTCATTCGATCGCTTATTTCTGCACTTAAAAAGTATTTGTAGCCTATTTTTAAAAACAAATACACCGCAAATTACCGTAATGTAAACATAAAAATATAACACTAAGAAAAAGTTATGTTTTTGCTGCACTGAACAACGAAAGGGACCGAGTGACCGAGTGATTAACTAAGCGACTGATGCGACCCTCGGCTGAGAGCAGGGAACCGGCAGTGTGGGTTTGCTTGTGCCTCAAAATTTGCTCGTGAAATAGGGTAGAATTTTGTGAGCAAGGTCGCTCGTATCTCCGTTTGCTTTTACTATTAGTTGCTCGTACAACAGTGTTTTACTGTATAGCTAAAAATAATGCAACATGAAAAGAAAACAAATAGAAGTTATTCAAATAGTATGTCAGAAATAAAAATCATTTAAAAATAAACTAAACACCTGTTGATCCACTCGTTACTAAAATTGTACTTACTGACAGCATGTACATTCATTTAGATTTAGATTGTTGTTTTATGATTTGGCCACTAGAGGGTTAGGGTTAGGGTTAGGGTTAGGGTTAGGGTTGGTCACTGCCGCCTGGCTTCTACAGAGCTTCTATAAATGCAGTAAAATAAAATACAGTGATGTATAAGTGATGGCCTCTAGTGGCCAAAATATGAAACAACACTTCCAAATCCTGACAATGTGTTCAATTCCAAATCCTAAAAGAAATGTTTTTTAAAAGCTAAATTGTGAAACAAAAAACGTGCCATTTAACACTCAGAAAGATGTTTCAGCTTCTATCACTCTGTATGGTCTGTTGTTGTCATCAGGTTCAGCTGTAAAACACACAATCATGAACACTTCAGATGAGTCTCTTATTAAAGAGGTTTTCATTTGATGGGTATTGAAGATTCTTACTTTGAGCTCTGTAGCATTTCACTGCCAGAATGAAGGTCAACAGCACATACACAGAGACTGTTACTGCACTGCTGAGGAGCTTCAGAACTGATAATGAAGCTTCACCATGTGCTTGAATTGGAGGAAGAAATACTAATAGAAAACATACATAAATAAATAAATAAACCAATAAATAAATATAACTTGCTGGTCATAAATTTAAGTTTAATGCCAAAATACAATTCTCTTGCTTTTAAGTTTGAGAAACTGTCTCTAAATTAATTATGATCATTTCTGGAACATATAATTTGGAGAGTTATAAGAACATATGTTTTGGCTTCTTCCTATTGATGATGTAGAAGACAAAATTGTTTTAAGTCTTTTTTTCAGACAGTGCTGTATCATTTATCATGAAGTGATCGAATGGTTAAAGACAGTTACTGATCAGGTTAGTCACAGCCTATAGTTTGTTTAATGTGGGATTTAATAAATAGTATTCAGGCCTTAAATGCATTATGTATATTCATGGATACTAAATTGTTGTTTATTTTTAAATAGTGTAAAACTGGTGTAATTGCAAGGATTTATTTCTACAGCATAAAATACGGAAAGTACTAAATATTTTATGATTCAGATTCAAGTAGCCTGAAGAGTGTAAATTACTTTAAATAAAAAATATTTTCTAATGCCTGAGGATGTTTTTTTATGAATATATGAATCTTTTCTCACCTCTGACTGAAATCAAGCTTCTCGGTGACTCTCCTCTCTCTGGATGTTTACAGTGGTAGAAACCTTCATCTGACTTTGACACACTGCTGATGGTCATCACTCCTGTAGTCTGATTCTGGAGAATTGATTCATCTTTATAGAAATCAATACCAGTTGAGATGTTTGTGTTGCGATATAAACAGTGTAAAGTCAGAGGATTTCCCTCAGTTACAGGATGGACAGGACTGTCCAGGATCACATCACCATCTGTAGAACAGAGAAAAGCAGCAATACAAACACAAAATGTGTAAAACTATAATTTTAACATGCAGACCTCTGATGATCTGTTTAGGTGACACTACTGTAGGACCAAACTGCCATTTATGACCAAGAGATTGTAGATGTGACAATAGCAGTCCCTCTAATAAACTCATTTCTAATCCTGTCCATCCTCGTCACTCACAACGAAAACCTCAACATCTTCAGCTCTGCCTCCTGTCTTTTACTCATTTCCACTGTCTCTAAAACATACAACAACACAGGTCTCACCACAGTCCTATAAACATTCCCTTTCACTGTTGGAGACACTCTTCTATCGCAAATCACTCCTGCCACTTTTCTCCACCTACTCCACCCTGCCTGCACTCTTTTTTTTTATTTTTTCTAACACACTTTCCATTACTTTGCACTGTTGATTCCAGGTACATGAACTCCTCCACCTTCTCCACCTCTTCTCCCTGCAACCACACCACTCCACTGCTCTCCCTCTCATTCACACACATGTACTCTGTCTTACTCCTACTGACTTTCATTCCCCTTCTCTCCAGCACATACCTCCACCTCTCCAGGCCTCTCTCCACCTGCTCCCTCCTCTCACCACAAAAAACAATATCATCCGCAAACATAATAGTTAATTGAGACTCCTGTCTGACCTCGTTCGTCAACCTGTCCATCACCACTGCAAAAAGGAAAGCTCTCAGAGCCAATCCTTGATGCAGTCCAACCTCTACCTTGAACCAGTCTTTCATTCCTACTGCACACTTTACTGCTGTCACACTGCCCTCATACATGTCCTGCACCACCCTCACATACTTCTCTGACACCCCGGACTTTTTTTATACAGCACCTTAATTCCTCTCTCGGCACCCTGTCCTACACTTTCTCTAAATTCACAAACACACAATGCAACTCCTTCTGACCTTCTCTATACTTTTCAATCAACATTTTCAAAGCGAATTATGTGTCTGAGGTGCTCTTCCTCGGCTTGAAACCATACTGTTGCTCACAGATGGTCACCTCTTCTCTCAGCCTGGCTTCCACTACTCTTTCCCATTACTTCATGGTGTGACTAATCAACTTAACTCCCCGGTAGTTACTGCAGGTCTGCACATATCTCTTGTTTTAAAAGATCAGTACCAGCAAACTCCTTCTCCATTCCTCAGGCATCCTCTCACCTTCCATAATCCTGTTAAACAATCTAGTTAAAAACCCCACTGTCATCTCTCCTAAACATCTCCATGCTTCTACTGGTATGTCATTTGGTCCAACCGACCTGCCACTCTTCATCCTCTTAATTGCTGCTCTCACTTCCTCCTTACTAATCCTATACACTTCCTGCTTCACCATCTCCACACCATCCAACCTTCTCTCTCTCTCTCTCTCTCTCTCTCTCTCTCTCTCTCTCTCTCTCTCTCTCATTTTCTTCGTTCATCAGCTGCTCAAAATACTCCCTCTATCTTCTCAACACACTCTCCTCACTAGTCAACACATTTCCATCCAGATCCTTTATTGCTTTAACTTGAAACAAATCCTTCCCAGCTCAGTCCCTCTGCCTGGTCAGTACAAATCCTTTTTTTGCTCCTTTGTGTCCAACATCTCATACAGCTCCTCATATGCCTTTTTTCCTTAGCTTTCGCCACATCCCTCTTTACCCGCTGCAGCATCCATCTCCTTGTACTCCTGCCTACTTTTCTCATTATTCTGTCGATCCCAATTCTGTTTTGCCAACCTCTTTCTCCTTATGCTCTCCTGCACTTCCTCATTCCACCCCCACGTCTCTTTGTCTTCCTTTCTAGTTCCAGATGTCACACAAAGTACCTTTCTAGCTGTCTCTATTATCACTTCTGCAGTAGATGCCCAATCATCCAGCACCTCTTCACCACCACCGAGCCTCTGCCTGACCTCTTCCCTGAATCTCTCACTACAGTCTTTCTCCTTCAGTTTCCACCATCTTATTCTTCATTCAGTCCTTACTCTCCTCCTCTTCTTCACCTCCAAAACCATCCTACAGACCACCACCAGATTCTGTCTAGCTACATTGTCCCCTGCCAACACCTTAGTCTCCAATCTTCTTCAGGTTGCATCTTCTACATAGAACATAGTCCACCTGTGTGCACCTTCCGCCACTCTTATACATCATCCTATGATCCTCCTTCTTCTCAAAATAAGTGTTCACCACTGCCATTTCTATCCTTTTTGCAAAATCTACCACCATCTGCCCTTCCACATTCCTCTCCTTAAAGCCATACCTACCCATCACCTCCTCATCCCCTACATGCACATTGAAATCTGCCCCAGTCACCAATCTTTCATTCCTAGGTACACCATCTACCACTTCATCCAACTCACTCCAGAATTTTTCCTTCTCTACCTCACAACCCACTTGTGGAGCATAAGCACTGATGCCATTTATCATCACCACTTCATCTTCCAGCTTCATGATCATCCCCCTATTAGAAACTCTCTTCACCTCCACTACACTCTTACTGTACTCTTCCTTCAGAATCACCCCTACACCTTTTTTCTTTCCATCCACACCATGAAAGAACAGTTTAAAACCACCTCCAATGTTCCTGGCCTTACTCTCTTTCCACTTGGTCTCCTGAAAATACAACATATCTACCTTTCTGGTAGCTGATATGATGGAGAGGAGAAAGGTGGATCTGTTGTATTTTAGGAAGGGCATCCAGTGTAAGTGGCTTGTGTAGTGCAGTGGCTTGTGCAGTCCTAATGGCTGGGTTTTTTCTTTAAGATACTAAACTGTATTTTATATTTTATCATTATAAATATGTAATGCCTCTATTTTTAATAATACAGTTTAATTGTTTGGTCTGGTTCATGGATTAAATTCTACTGATGAGAAGTGATAAAGACTCACTGTGTACTGTGATTTTAACAGATTTACTGCGTTCTCCAGATTCAGACTGACACCAGTAAACTCCAGTGTGTGATGGAGAGAGGGAGCTGATGTTACATGTAGATCCTGAAACTGATGAACAACTGAATGAGGCTTGAATGTGCGTGTCGTGTCTCACTGTCCATCCAGTAGAGTTTCTCTGGTCCTCACAGCCCAGTGAGAGAGATTCAGCAGTAAAGTGTTGAGTTCTGCTGGGATTGATGATCAGAGACACTGGAGGAGATTCACCTGTTCATGATCATAAAAATATTATTATATTTAAAATTTATATTAATATTGATTGTTCATGGCATTACATAAAGATTAATTTTGGTTAAAGATGAAATTGTTTCGTGTTTGAACTGCTACATTGTACCAGTGTTAAATAGCAAAATACATACAGAATATCTTTACACCTCATTCTTTCCAATTCTTCAGTATTTTTACATTGTGTTTCTGTTTAAAAGCATCTCTCCAGCAAAAAAAAAAAAGAAAATATTTTGTTTTTCTAAAGATCCTATAAAATAATAAACAATAAACATACCCATGTATGCATTTACATTTGCGGCATTTAGCAGACACACTTATCCAGAAGGATGAACAAAATGCTTTGAGTCTCTAGCAATGATTAAATCTACACTGGTATGCTAGATTACAAACTTAAGATAAATCAGACTACAAGTTTTGATTTCTACAAAGCAAACTTGGAAAGTGCTAATTTGCAAAGTGTAAAGTATGCTTTTCTGTTTTTTTTGTTTTTGTTTTCTTTATCTTTATTAGAGTAACGTAATAAACCCAGCCATTAGGGTTGCAAAAGCCAGTGCACTCTTAGTGCAGGTCCCAAGCCATCCATGTGAATCACAAATAAGAATTTCATACTGGAGTCAAGTCAAGTCAAGTGGCTTTTATTGTCATTTTTACTATACACAGTGGTACACAGTACACAGTAAAAACGAAACAACGTTCCTCCGGAACCCTGGTGCTACACTAAACAACAAAACAACATAACGTGCATCGAGTGCAGCCTGGTGCAAACAGTGCAAACAAAAGAACAGTACAGACAGACAGAGTGCAGACAGACAACACAAGACAAGACAAAAGACAAAAACCAAGTATAGCGCCGACTAGTAAACCTACTTAAATATACAGTACTGTGTGAGGAGAAATGTAAAAACTATACCCAGGAGAAAGTACAAACAGAACAGAGCAATGTAGTGCAAAAAAACAGCAGCAAGGAGGTGCAAAGACAGCATGTAAACATTCTATTGAATACAAAGGTGCAAAAACAGCATGTAAACATTATACTGAATACAAGGTGCAGTATAAATAATAATAAATATATAAATGGTGGTGGAGTGGATCGAGATGAGTGATGATTGTGTTTAGTCCAGGTTGTACAGTTCAGTAACACACAGAGTGAGTGTGTGTGTGTGTGTGTGTGTGTGTGTGTGTAAGTGAGTGTGTGTGAGTTCTGTTCAGTTCTTTGTATTGAGAAGCCTGATGGCTTGTGGAAAGAAACTGTTACACAGTCTTGTTGTGACGGCCCGAATGCTTCGGAATCATTTTCCTGATGGTAGAAGGGTGAAGTATGTGTGTGAGGGTGTGTGTGATCGTCCACAATGCTGTGTGCTGCGGATGCAGCGTGTGGTGTAAATGTCCATGATAGAGGGAGAGAGACTCGATGATCTTCTCAGCTGTCCTCACTATCCTCTGTAGGGTCTTGTGATCCGAGACGGTGCAATTCCCACACCAGGCAGTGATGCAGCTGCTCAGGATGCTCTCAATGGTCCCTCTGTAGAACATGGACAGGATGGGGGGAGGGAGATGGGCTTTCCTCAGCCTTCTCAGGAAGTAGAGACGCTGCTGGGCTTTCTTGGTGATGGAGCTGGTGTTAAGTGACCAGGTGAGGTTGTCCGCCAGATGAACACCAAGGAATTTGGTGCTCTTGACGATCTCCACAGAGGATCCATCGATAATCAGTGGAGATTGGTCGCTCGAGGCCTGGGTCGAGGCCTGGGTTACCAACAAATGCTAGTGGTATTGTTATTGTTAGCCAACGGGGAAATTGGTGATTAAAAATTGGGCTACTGTTGGCCGAAGGAGGAGAAGGAGAGGAGGAAGACAGCAGGAAAAGAAGAAGTGGAAGAGAGTTGAGGTTCGGTTTGGTATTTTAAATGTTAGTACTTTGATTGGTAAAGGGAGGGAGATAGCTGATATGATAGAGAGGAGAAAGTTAGACATGTGTGTTTTGGAGACCAAGTGGAAAGGGAGTAAGGCCAGGAACATTGGAGGTGGCTTTAAACTGTTCTTTCAGAGAGAAGACAAAGAGACACGGTCGTGGAATGAGGAAGTGCAGGAGAGCATATTGAGAAAGAGGTTGGCAAAACAGAAGTGGGATAGACAGAGTGATGAGAAAAGTAGGCAGGAGTACAAGGAGATGCGGCAGCAGGTAAAGAGGGATGTGGCAAAAGCTAAGGAAAAGGCATATGAAGAGCTATATGAGAAGTTGGACACTAAGGAAGGAAAAAAGGATTTATACCAATTGGCCAGGCAGAGGGACCGAGCTGGGAAGGATGTGCTGCAAGTTAGAGCAATAAAGGATGGAGATGGAAATGTATTGACTAGTGAGGAGAGTGTGTTGTGAAGATGGAGGGGGTATTTTGAGCAGCTGATGAACAAGGAAAATGAGAGAGAGAAAAGGTTGGATAGTGTGGAGATGGTGAAGCAGGAAGTGGATAGGATTTGTAAGGAGGAAGTGAGAGCAGCAATTAAGAGGATGAAGAGTGGAAAGTCGTTAGGACTCGATGACATAACAGTAAATTAATGGCGCTGTTTAGGAGAGATGGCAGTGGAGTTTTTAAACAGGTTTCAACAAAATTCTGGAAGGTGAGAGGATGCCCGAGGAATGGAGAGGAATGTGCTGGTACCGATCTTTAAGCATACGGGATATGTGCAGACCTGCAGTAAGTAGAGGGGGAAAAAGTTGATCAGTCACACCATGAAGTTATGGGAAAGAGTAATGGAAGCCAGGCTGAGAGAAGAGGTGACCATCGTTGAGCAACAGTATGGTTTCATGCCGAGGAAGAGCACCACAGATGCCTTATTTGCTTTGAGGATTTAGAAAAAGCATGCAGAGAGAGGAGTTGTGGCATTGCATGAGAAAGTCAGGTGTGTCAGAGAAGTATGTGAGGGTGGTGCAGGACATGTATGAGGACAGTGTGACAGCAGTGAAGTGTGCAGTAAGAACGACAGACTGGTTCAAGGTGAAGGTTAGACTGCATCAAGGATCGGCTCCGAGCCCTTTTCTGCTTGCAGTGGCGTCAGGTGACGGATGAGGTCAGACAGGAGTCTCTCTGGAATATGATGTTTGTGGATGATATTGTGATTCGTGTTGAGAGTAGGAAGCAGGATGAGAAGAGACTGGAGAGGTGGAGGTATGCGCTGTAGTAAAGGGGAATGAAAGTCAGTAGGAGTAGTGCACAGTACATGTGTGTGAATGAAAGGGAGGGCAGTGAAGTGGTACGGTTGCAGGGAGAAGAGGTGGAGAAGGTGGAGGAGTTCAGGTACCTGGGGTCAACAGAGCAAAGTAATGGAGAGTGTGTTAGAGAAGTAAATAAAAGAGTGCAGGCAGGGTGGACTGGTTGGAAAAGAGTGACAGAAGTGATTTGTGATTAAAAGGTATCTGCAAGAGTAAAAGGAAAAGTTTATAGGACTGTGGTGAGACCTGTGGTGTTGCATGGACTAGAGACAGTGGCATTGAGTAAAGGACAGGAGGTGGAGCTGGAGGTAGCAAAGCTGAAGGTGTTAAGGTTTTTGTTGGGAGTGACGAGGATGGACAGGATAAGAAATGAGTTTATTAGAGGGGCAGCACATGTAGGACATTTTGGAGACAAGGTAAGAGAGACGCAATTGAGATGGTTTGGGCATGTGCAGAGGAGGGACAAGGGGTATATTAGTAGGAGAATGCTGAGGATGGAGCCGCCAGGAAGGAGGAAAAGAGGAAGGCAAAGGAGGAGTTTCATGGATGTGGTGAAGCAAAACATACAGGTAGATTATGCGATAGAGGTAGATGTAGAGAACAGCGGGGTATGGAGACAGATCATCCGCTGTGGCAACCCCTAATGGGAGAAGCCGAAAGAAGAAGAAGAAGAGTAATGTAATAAGTGAACATAATTAAGTTCACATTAATTAGCTAAAAAATTATCTGGTTTACTGCTTTAGTCATACATTATAATTAAGATATATATCATCTCGCATCTGATGAAAACATTGGAGAGGCTGGTGCTCACTCATCTCCGACCTCTGGTGAGCCCATCAATGGATCCACTTCAGTTTGCCTACCAACCTGGCATTGGAGTGGAAGACGCAGTCATCTTCCTCCTAAATCGGGCTATTTCACACCAGGAAAAGGCTGGAAGAACTGTGAGTGTCTTGTTTTTTGACTTCTATAGTGCTTTTAATACCATCCAACCTGCGCTCCTGAGGGATAAGATGGTGTACATGGGAGTGGACCATCATCTGTCTGCCTGGATACTGGACTACCTCACAGACCGACCACAGTATGTGAGGACTCGTGACTGCGAGTCTGACATAATTGTCTGCAACATTGGAGCCCTGCAGGGAACGGTTTTAGCCCTGTTTCTTTTCACCATTTACCTGGGTGTTCACCTAAACAACAAACTGGACTGGACAGACAACACTGAGGCAATTTATAAGAAAGGGCAGATCAGACTCTTTCTGCTGAGGAGACTAAGGTTTTTTGGAGTGCAAAGAGAGCTACTGAAGACCTTTTTTGACTCTGTGGTGGCCTCAGCCATATTCTATGGAGTGGTCTCCTGGGGCAGCAGCATCTCTACTGCAGATAGGAAGAGACTAGACAAGCTGATCAGGAAGGCCAGCTCAGTCCTGGGGATTCCCCTGGACACTGTACAGGAGGTGGCAGAAATGAGGATGGTAGCAAAACTATCATCATTGCTGCAGAATGCCTCTCACCCCCTGTATATAACTGTTACATCACTAAGCAGCTCCTTCAGTGACAGACTGATACATCCTAAGTGTCTGAAGGAGCGTTACAGAAGGTCTTTTCTCCCTGCTTTACAACCAAAGCTGCTCCCAGTAAAACCAGTCACCAAAATACAACACTGTTATTACTTTTTAGCTGTGCAATAACATTACCTGTGTGCAATATTACATGAATCATGTGCAATATTACCTGCAATTACGTGCAATACCACCTTGAAATATTACCTGAAATGCATACTTTTTTTCTCCCCCTATTTGTAGTTATACATTGTACTGTGTATATACACTGATATTATAGTATGTGTATATTCTTTTTTTATATATTTGGCATTTATTTTTATTTCTTCGTTTTTATTATTATTATTATTATTATTATTATTATTATTATTATTATTATTATTATTATTTGTTTTCATTTCTTTGTTTTTATTTCTTTGTTTTTGTTTCTTTGTATATTCTTTTTATATATTTGCATTCATTTTTTTTTCTTAATTTTGCTGCTGTAACATAGAAATTTCCCCACTGTGGGATGAATAAAGGTTTATCTTATCTTATCTTATTTTCTCATGTTATATGCTTATAATATTTATTTATTCCTTTTACACTGTATATTTGCATCTTTTACTTCCTGACTGTGGTTTAGAAAATGTTTTAATAAAATAAGATACTAAACCTTTAGTATATGTAGGCAGTCTTTATGAAGTGAGCTTGATTGTTGTTTTAAAGATTCCAAAATACTGTATGTTTAACAGAGAAATTGGCAAACCTGAATCATCTGTATATAAAATGGTTTATAGAAGTTTTATAGAAAACACTCTATAATTTTCACTGTTAATTCAATAGACAATAGTAACAATAAAAATAAAAAAAGTTTTATAAACTTAAACTTCAAACTTAAAAATAATGCACACATTAGTGTGTTAAAAAATAACAGCTAATTAACAGTGTCAAAAAAAAAAAAAAAAGCTAATTGACTACGGTGAAGTGGTTCTTTGCAAAATAAATCAATCTGTTACATTAATTATGGAAAGTAAAAATCAAAAGTTAACATATAAAAGAGGAGCAGTAAAATCATTATAATGAGACTATTTATGAATGAAAACTTTCTGATAAATGATTCTTAGATACATTTCACACTCACCTGATACAGTGAGAGTAACAGAATCACTCATCTTTGAGATCTGATTGTCACTACGTCTCCTCCCTCTGCAGGTGTATTTCCCTCTAGAAGAGTCTGGAACAGAGCTGATAATGAACTCCTGTGTTGTGTGTTTTGGGCCGAGTGTGTTATCATCCTTATACCAGTCGTATCTCCACTCAGTGTCTCTTCCTCTCTTTATTTCACACCTGAAAGTCACAGTTTCTCCTCTGAACACTTGTGTATCAGGCTTTATAATCACCACAGGTTTAGGATTCTCTGTAAAATAAAAAAATATCACCATTGCTATATATGAATATATTTCCAACTCCTTTCAACCTGTACATTATTAATCTTTTAAAAATGAATAAATTATTTACTGATCAGTGTAGATACTGTCCTGTAAATCTGCTTACATGTAAATGGTTCATCTCTGTCACAACAATCACTTCTGATGTAAATGTTGAAGTGAGGGTTTAGAAATGTCTTTGTTTTTTAAACACTGTTTACTTATAAACAATAACAATCATTTTGCCACCTAACAGTAAAATGTACATCATTAAATGTATATAAAGAAAATACACTGCAAACAAATCTCTGCACACTCAGTAGATGTAAGTACCATTCTCTATTTTCCAGTCTGCCTTCATCACCTAATTTACGCATTCATTAAAACAAAACATTTAATGCACATCTCATCCACCAATACATCATTTAACTATAGTTGTGCTCATACATCAATCAGATCTATTTACTTTTCCTCTTACTATATTTACTTAATGTATGTGAAACTGTAACTAATAAACTGAACACTCTGTTGTTTCAAATTACTTATATCTTGAATATGCTTCAATAATAAACATCTGTAAATGACAACTAGTTTGTGTGGTAATTTTCAAAACTATAAAAAGGTTAAAAAATAAATAAATGAAGAGTATTTTTTTCCTAGTAGATGCCTAAGATATACTTTTATCTGTCCCACAGTGGGCACATTTACAATTTACTCTATTGTTTCTTTTATTTATTTATTTTTGTCTGTTTTGCTTGTTGAACATTTGCATATTGCATTTTGCCCATGTCTTTCAGGATCTAGGGGGATTTTTCCCTTTAGCATTTGTGTTTCTGTATAAGTCTAGGTTCGGAGTGTTTTGTCTCGCCTAATAAATAAACAAAATGTAGATGACAATTTTAAAAACAGACAGCACAAAAATAATCAGGTTACTGTACTGATAATTGACTTCTACACTTTTTATTCATATTGGAATTACATTGTGCTGCTGTCCTGTTCATCTTTTGGAATGAAATCTCTTCAGCAATGGAACAAGAATGC
This sequence comes from Silurus meridionalis, assembly GCF_014805685.1. NCBI lineage: Eukaryota > Metazoa > Chordata > Actinopteri > Siluriformes > Siluridae > Silurus > Silurus meridionalis. The sequence continues at coordinate 24,152,954 of NC_060889.1, read as the reverse complement.
AGAGGTAAAAACAAAATGGTACATGGCATTACTTCCACTACAGGGGCGGCTCCTGATGCACCAAACCCACCTTCGCCAGGTGGGCCAGTGCACTCCGAGGAGGGTGGAAGGAAGGGTGAGGAAGGTTGGGTGTCTCGGGTGAACTGCCACTGGGTGGAACACCTTTGAGGTCAAGAAAAGTGTGAGGCGGAGTGACGACCCTGGCGGATTTCCGAGGCACAACGGTGCCCTCTGCGGAAGACCGAGCCACAGAAAAGACCCCAGGCAAAGCAATACCCAACAGTGGAACTCCAGAACTGATCCCCAGCGAGCAACACAGCTGGCTGATGCCCCCTGTGGGGTTAGGAGACTGGGCGATGTACTCAGTGGGGCTTGGAGACTGGGGATAAGGTAGGCTGCAGGGACCTCCAGACTGGAACCCGGGCTCCTGGTGAATAGATGGATGGTCTGCAGAATTGGGGCTCTGACTTCTCCTGATGTCAGCAGTCCAGTCCGGGGCCTTCCCAGATTGGTGGGGGCAGTAGTGGTGGTCAGCCATTGTCAGCCCAAACACCCCAGCGAGGTGCCTGGTAAAATGGGGGTATGCGCTGGGGCTGTCACAATTGTGTTTCCACACCACGCTGGCCAGGATAGCCTTCTCAGACAGTAGAAAAATTAGGAACGCGATCTTGGAGCATTTGGTGGGGAATCTGGCAGCTTGCACCTTAATGTAGAGGCTGATGCTTCACAGGAAGCCGCTGCACTCGGCCACTTCGCCGGAGTAAGAAGCTGCAAATGGCATCTGGTTATAGGAAGTGTGCGATGCAGCCGCGCTAGCGTGAGCCGGAGCCGGTGCAATTGCCTCCCAGAGAGCAGCGACAAATACCTCTCGAGGTATCCGAGATTGGCGTGGGGTGGTAATCCATTGAGGTAGGTTATGTTTTGGGTTGGGTTAGGGTTATACATGGACCAAGAGTCGGAAAACCGGAATATGGTTAAACAGCTTGTCTTTATTTAGTCTGAACATATACAAGGCAGAGGCTTGAGGAGAAGTACAAACCGGAGAGTGGGTAGAATCCTTAATGCAGGTAGACTCCATAATGAGGGGTGGAATCTGTAATGTGGGTAGTCCAGGGATGATCGCTAATGTGAACTGTTAAAGGCAAACCTATCTTGAGCACTTCATCCAAAATAGAGCCAGGAGCATGATAGTATGGTGAATACTAGGCGTAGGAAGTCCGGTAGATCTCTCATGGCAACAAGTAGATCCAACAGTGAGTGAGGTGGAAAGGTGGCAATGTAATGGGAAACAGGTGTAGATGATTACAGCAGGGAGCGGCTGAGAGAGAGTTAGAGCCTTGGAGGGAGGCGTGGCTGATGGTTACCCGACACACACACTCTTTCTCTCCTTCTCTCTCTTTGTGTCAGCAAAGGAACAAGAAACTAAAATTTGAAAATATATTGGACAAATTTGTTGGTATCCCTCTACATAAAAAAAGCAAAAACCTACAACTTTTCGAAAGTAATTGCTGTATAAAATTTTGACTTTGCTTTTGATCCATAAACTAATTTTTTGTTGCACAACCTTCAGAAGCCATCACTACAAACAAGCTCTCAGTGAGATTTCTGCACCTGCCTACAGGTAGTTTGTTCCACTCATCACAGGCAAACTGCTCCAGCTGTCTCAGGTTTGAAGGCTGCCTTTTCCAGACTGCATGTTTAATCTTTCTCCATAGCCGTCCCATAGATTTCAGGTCAGGGCTCATAAAAAAAACCCACTGCAGAAGAGTTCAGTGTTTTTGTTGTTAGTGCCTGGGTACTTTTAGCTGTATGCTCTGAGTAATTATTCAGTTGGAGCTGTGATTGATACTGAACTCCCTTTGCCAGGCTCAGCAAATCAGATCAAGCTTTCTTCATGTTTGTTTCACAGTAGACATTATGTTCTTTTCTTTTAAACCTTTATTTCTTCATCTGTGAACATACAGCTGATGTTCCTTACTAGAAAGTTTCTATTTTGTCTCATTAGTCCAAAGGACATTCTTCCAGAAGAATTGTGGCTTAGTCAGTATGCAGTTTAGCAAATAAAAAAAAAAATTAACCTAAAACATCAGTCTAATTCAATTATTTATATTTTATTGGGATACTGGTAAATGTTTAGTTTCCACTTTTGTATAGATACATACATACTATTTCTCAATTCATAACTCCTATACACTCACTAATCTCTCACTGTACAGCCTTTTACACTCAGTGATTCAGAATAAAAGTTCACACTCAGGCCGGTCTCGATACAAACATTTTAATGTCTTTGAAATAGTAAAATTGATGAAGGGCCTTTTACAGCCTCTGAGCACCACATTTTTGTGACGTCAGTGGTGAGTTAATTACAAACCATGTAGTTAAGTAAAAGTAGAGATACAGTAGATAAAATATTACTCCAGTAAAAGTGTCCCTTTAGACTTTCACTTGAGTAAACGTACAAAAGTATTTGCCTTCAAATGTACCTAAGTCTCCAAAGTTCTATGATTAATTAAATCTAAAATTTACTATTGTAGGAATAATTACCCACTCCACTCACTCCTAGTGAATTTATCTCACAAAAAGGGAAATATTTATGAGTAATTATAATGGATTATAGTTACTCATAAATATTTAAATTAACTTGGCTTTTGCTGAACTAGAGTCCGGATGTGGTAGACAAATAAAAAATTTTGAAGAGTCCGTTAGGAGGCAGTAAGAAGTTCTTCCAGGTTCTCCTGAAGATCAGAGTAGGAGACATTCTTGAAGGTAAAGCTTGCCAGAAAATCTGCCTCAAAGGGTTTGAGTCCCATCTCGAAAAAGAGTTCTTAAACCACGATTGGTGGGCTTCAGGACACTTTAAAGGTCCCCGAGCCACACCCATCTTTGGTGGAATGGCTAATGCCAGGCATAAACTTTTTGGAGGGAGAAACATCTTTTGTTCGTGTGTTTGTGGGGGATTACCTGTTTATGCTTGGTTTGGAGAACTTATAGTTTTATCCAAAGTGTATTAAGACATTATGGTACACTTTATGATCATATAAAATGCTAATTTTTTTTGAAAATAAAGAACAGATATATTGAGATCATTTTGATATTAAGCATGAAATGAAAGGACAGCATTAAAGCAGAGAAACATTAATATACTAGGATATGAGCCTTTGAGGTATTACTAGTGTTAATACAATGTTATATTCTGGCATATAAATTGACCCTTGTTTGGAAAGTAAAGAACAGATAATTTTTATATCAACTTTGACATCAAGCTTTTAACGAAAAGACAGCATTAAAGCAGAGATACAGTAATAAACCTTTAAAGTGTAACTGTTGTTAACAGAGTTAAACACTAGGTTTATTTGAAAGGAGGGAATACATACAATATATGTATATGTCCTACGGGATTTGAAACAAATTTATTCTTTAACTAAAGAAAATGCTCCTTTTTGGGATGTGTGTGTGTGTCTGTGTCCAGATGTACTGGAGCTGAGTTTCGAGAGTGGATGGTTTTATGGTTTGAGGGTCCCATGCCAACGTTAAAGGTTAAAAGGGATGTCTGGTACATGAGGTCTAAAAGACACTAGACAGTCTCCCCAAATGGAAACACTTTAGTAAAGTAGATATAAAATGCTATTTTTTTTGGAAAATAATGAACAGATATTTTGAGATCATTTTGATATTAAGCATGAAATGAAAGGACAGCATTAAAGCAGTGAAACATTAATATACTAGGATACATTAATATACTAGGATATGAGCCTTTGAGGCCTTTGAGCCTATGAGCCTTTTGCCACGGGAATTCACCACAGTTTACATCGTCGGAGTGTACATTTCTCCCAGTGCTAATGCTAAGGAGGCACTGAGTAAACTCTACGGCGCTATTAGCGACCTGCAGAATGCTCACTCCAACGGATTGTTTATTATCGCCGAAGATTTCAACCATGTGAATCTCAAGACTGTGCTTCCTAAACTCCATCAGCATGTGGACTTTGCAACGAGAGGAGCGAACACGCTGGATCTTGTTTACACAAACATCCCCGGCGTGTATCGTGCGGAGCCCCGCCCCCATCTCGGATACTCAGACCACTGCTCTGCTATGTTAATTCCAGCATACAGACTGCTCATCAGACGCTCTAAACCGGTTCTGAAACAGGTGAAAACCTGGCCAGAAGGAGCTACTTCTGCTCTTCAGGACTGTTTTGAATGCACTGACTGGGACATGTTTAGAGAGGCTGCAACCTACGGCGATTCCATCAACTTGGAGGAGTACACATCATCAGTGACCAGCTACATCAGCAAGTGCGTTGATGATGTGACCATCTCCAAGACCATCACTACACGCTCCAACCAGAAACCGTGGATTACTGCAAATGTGCGTGCGCTGCTGAAACAAAGAGACTCTGCCTTCAGATCAGGGGACAAGGCGGCCTTAAAAACAGCAAGGGCCAAACTGTCTCGTGCCATCAGAGAGGCGAAGCGCGCACACGTGAAGAAAATCAACAACCACTTCCAGGACAGTGGAGACACCCGGCGCATGTGGCAGGGTATTCAGGCGATTACGAATTACAAAACCACATCACCTGCTTGTGACCGTGACCCCTCCCTCCCAGATGTGCTGAACGACTTCTACGCCCGGTTCGAGGTGCAGAACAACGTGGTGGCGAGGAAGACCATCCCTCCTCCCACTGACCAGGTGCTCTGTCTAACCACAGCTGAAGTGAGGAAAACTCTATGCAGAGTTAACCCACGGAAGTCTGCTGGACCAGACAACCGGCAGAGTGCTCAGGGAATGTGCAGAACAGCTAGCAGATGTCCTCACTGACATCTTCAACATCTCCCTGAGCAGCAACGTTGTTCCCACGTGCCTCATGACAACGACCATTGTTCCCGTGCCGAAGAAGTCTTCTGTCTCCTGCCTCAATGATTATCGTCCCGTCGCGCTCACACCCATCGTGATGAAGTGCTTCGAGAGGCTCTTCATGAGGCACATTAAGACACAGCTTCCACCCTCCCTGGACCCCATGCAGTTTGCGTATCGTCCAAACCGTTCCACGGACGATGCTATCTCCACAACCCTCCATCTGGCCCTCACCCACCTGGATAACAAGGACTTGTATGTACGAATGCTGTTCATTGACTTCAGCTCAGCATTCAACACAATCATTCCTCAGCACCTGATCGAGAAGTTGAACCTTCTTGGCCTGAACACCTCCCTCTGTAACTGGATCCTGGACTTCCTGACTGGGAGACCTCAGTCAGTCAGGATCGGGAACAGCATCTCCAGCACCACCACACTGAGCACTGGGGCCCCCCAGGGCTGTGTGCTCAGCCCACTGCTGTTCACCTTGCTGACTCACGACTGTGTAGCAATGCACAGTTCGAACCACATCATCAAGTTTGCTGATGACACGACCGTGGTGGGTCTAATCAGCAAGAACGACGAGTCAGCATACAGAGAGGAGGTGGCAACAGTTAACTGCCTGGTGTGGAGCAAACAACCTGTCTCTGAACGTGGACAAAACGAAAGAGATGGTTGTGGACTTCAGGAGAGCACAGAGCGACCAATCTCCACTGATTATTGATGGATCCTCAGTGGAGATCGTCAAGAGCACCAAATTCCTTGGTGTTCATCTGGCAGACAACCTCACCTGGTCACTCAACACCAGCTCAATCACCAAGAAAGCCCAGCAGCGTCTCTACTTTCTGAGAAAACTGAGGAAAACCCACATCCCTCCCCCCATCCTGTCCATGTTCTACAGAGGGAAGATTGAGAGCATCCTGAGCAGCTGCATCACTGCCTGGTTCGGAAACTGCACCGTCTCGGACCGTAAGTCCCTACAGAGGATAGTGAGGACAGCTGAGAAGATCATCGGAGCCTCTCTCCCCTCGATCATGGACATTTACACTACACGCTGCATTCGCAAAGCACACAGCATTGTGGACGATCACACACACCCCTCACACACACTTTTTACACTCCTACCATCAGGAAAACGGTTCCGAAGCATTCGGGCCGCCACAACAAGACTATGCAACAGTCCACAAGCCATCAGGCTACTTAATACACAGAAATGAAACGGAACTCTCACACACACACACGCACTCAAATGTGTGTAACGAACTGTAAAATTTTTCCTGGACTTAACACTTAACACACACTCATCACTCATCTCAATCCATTCCACCACCATTCATTTGTTTATTATTTATTATTCTCAACTGTACCACACTCTTAACTGCTGTTTTTGCACATTTATCATTATCATTGTATTATACTGTTTACATGCTGTTTTTTTGCACCTTCGACTGCTGCTGTATTTTTTGCACTACATTGATCTGTTTACACTCACTTCTGGGGTATAGTTTTTAGTTTGTATAGTTTTTATAGTTTTTACAGTCTTCTCGTACAGTACTGTATAATCAAGTATACAGTAGGTTTACTGGTCGGCACTATATTGGGTTTTGTGTCTTGTCTTGTGTCGCCTGTCTGCACTGTCTGTCTGCACTGTTTGCACTAGGTTGCACTCGATGCACTTTATGTAACTTGTGTTGTAGCTCTATGTTGTTTTGTTTGTTGTTGTTTAGTGTAGCACCAGGGTTCTGGAGAAACGTTGTCTCGTTTTTACTGTGTACTGTGTACCACTGTGTATAGTAGAAATGACAATAAAAGCCTCTTGACTTGAAGATAAGTAAAAAAGCTACAGTGATGAATTACATTTTCTTCATTACTGTCCAACACTGGGTGACATTTTCTACCAAAGCTATAATGCCATATGTTTTTTAGTTTACCTCACACCAGTCCTGCTCAGCCATGCACACACTGCCTCTCTTTAATAATAAAATACTTTAAAATAATTTCATAATGAAACAATTAGTTAGTGTTTTCTGTATTTACTTGTGTAATTGTTATAATGTGATCCTGCCCAAATGTTGTTTGTTTGTTCAGAGTTGTGCAAATTCACTAAAAGTCTTTTACTCACCAATAACATTTACCCAGAGTGCATTACTGTAGTGTGTGAAGTAGAATGGGTTTCCTCTTCCAGCTCTGCACCAGTACCGACCTCCATCAGCAACACTAAATGGTCTAATGGTGTAGGAGTGTGTTTCGGTGTCAGTCTCATGGCTCTGGGTGTTCCAGTAAAACTTCCATCCAGCAGACTGCAGCTTCAGTGTACAGTACAGAGTCACTGAGTTTCCTGTCAGTGCAGCTCCTTTAAGGTCTGATGTGAGTTCAGGTTCAGGTTTTTCTGTTAGAAATTAAATATATTTTTTTTAAAGTGAAGTCTTTACTACATTAATCACTTCTACAGCAAAACATGAATACTCTGTGATGATGCCACACAATGTATGTCTAGTTAAATAAAAATATTTTTGAATCTTTATTTAGATTGTGATTCATGACTGTGATGTGAAGAAGAAAAGAGAAATTAAATGTAAAGTTCCACTGTGGTTGAAGTGAGGGTCTAGAAATGTCTTTGTTTTTTAAACTCTGTTTACCTATAAACAATAACAATTAATCATTGTTGCCACCAGTGCCCACAGTAAAATGTACATCATTAAATGTATATAAATATAATACACTGCAAAGAAATATCTGCACACTCAGTAGATCTAAGTAACATTCTCTATTTTCCAGTCTGCCTTCATCACCTAATTTACAGATTTAATAAAACAAACAACATTTAATGCACATCCCATCCACCAATACCTCATTTAACTATAGTTGTGCTCATACATCCATCAGATCTATTTACTTTTCCTCTTACTATATTGACTTAATGTATGTGAAACTGTAACTAATAAACTGAACACTGTGTTGTTCCAAATTACTTATATCTTGAATATGCTTCAATAATAAACATTTGTAAATGACAACTAGCTTGTGTGGTCGTTTTCAAAACTATAAAAAGGTTAAAAAATAAATAAATGAAGAGAGTATTTTTTTCCTAGTAGATGTCTAAGATATAAGATATACTTTTATCTGTCCCACAGTGGGCACATTTACAATTTACTCCATTGTTTATTTTATTTATTTATTTTTGTCTGTTTTTCTTGTTGAACATTTGCATATTGCATTTTGCCCATGTCTTTCTGGATCTAGGGGGATTTTTCCCTTTAGCTTTTGTGTTTCCGTACAAGTCTAGCTTCGGAGTGTTTTGTCTCGCCTAACAGACTTGTATTTTTCTCCAAATCATTGTATTTTTCTTGTTTTCTTTTACCAGGTTTTTCCATCCTGTGCTTTTTGAATGCAGACATTTTTGCCTTTGCCGGTTTTTGCTTCATGGACTTTTGCTCCTGCTGCATGTTAGTTTTCCTTGCTTTAGCTTGTAGATTTATTTCCTTTGGACTCTTTGCTCCTGGGTTTTGAATGTATATTTGTTTCCTTTTTCTCAGTGTTTTTGGGATTCATAATAAATAAACTTTTTATAAGCTCCTAGTTCATCTGATAAATAAAATTTATGATAAAAATCCCTGTAGAGTTTTGTAGAATGTAAATTTATAAATATTTTAGACTGCAAGTTCTCAGTTATACTAATAAAGCCAGAAGATAACTAATGTTAGGGTGAACAGCCTGAACCTGAGCTACCTGAATTTCTTCTTATGTTGTCCAATATTGAAAATCATTGCTGTTCCCCTTAGGGAACTCAAGCTGCATCGCAACGCTTTGGGAACGCCCCTGCGTGAACGTGCTCTTAACCACGTGTGTAATCTGACCAAAAGTTTAGACATGATGTCATCGGCGGGCAACGGCACGCAAACCAGGAATCTACAAATGGCTGCGAGATGGAAAAGACGCTAGCTTCTGTTCATTCAGGTAAGCGCTGTTTCGCTGTGTTTTTCTGATCGAGTGATGGCAAGCAGACAGAATTACTGTAAATGTGTACTTCCCATCACTCCTCGCACTACGTGAACGTGGTTGGGGCTAAGGAGTGCGGCTACGGGGCGATGCCGCGTGTGGAAGAGATAACCCCCCCCATCGCAGCATCATCGCTAAAGGCCCTGGTTTTCCCTACTAAGCCTAAGTGCTACATCACCCTTAGTAGGGAAGGCTTACATGGCAGCAGGCCAGGCTGCGGGTTGTCTCCACACCATGGGTGTGTTGCAGGCATACCAGGCTGACCTGCTACATTATTTGGATGAGGGACTTAAGCTAGTGCGAGCGGTCCTCTTGTGGTCTCGGGACAGGCTCCTCTCATTGAGAGCCATTTACATCCTGGGACGGTTGAATGTCATAGCAGACACCCTGTCGAGGCAGGGGCCGAGGCCTGGAGAATGGCATCTCCACCCCGAGGTGGTGGAGCTCATATGGCGGAGGTTCTACAGAGCCCAGGTGAATCTTTTTATGACACAGGAGACCTCACACTGTCCCCTCTGGTTCTATCTCTCTTGCCCAGCCCCATTAGGTCTGGATGCCATGGTACAGTCATGGCCGAGGCTACGCCTGTACTCCTTTCCCCCGATCGCGCTGCTTCTTGGAGTTCTGGAGATGGTTCGCCGGGAAGGAGTCCATCTTCTCCTGGTAGCACCTCGATGGCCGGGCAAACCATGGTTTGCGGATATGGTGTCCCTACTCGAGGGCCCTCCGACGAGTCCATGGAGGAAGTCGGAGCAGCTGCTTGTCTGCTACGGCCCTAACAGGAAAGGTTTCCCGGCCAATAAGCAGACATTAAGCAGGTGGGTAGTGGATACAATTGTGTCGGCTTACGAGTCCTCTGGCTTTCCCGCTCCCTCACTCTCTAGGCAGGGTCTGGTTAGTGTGGCGTGATTGGACACTCGTTCCCAAAGCGTTGCGACGCAGCTGGAGTTCCTGAAGGGAAATGTATCTAGGTCTCTAGGCTCTACAACCGTAACCCTAGTTCTCCGAGGGAACAAGACGCTGCGTCTCCGTGCCACACTCCCTGCATCCCTGCAGCGCTTACCTTCTCTCATGCCAAAGCTAGCGTCTTTTCCGTCTTGCAGCCATTTGTAGCTTCCTGGTTTACGCGAAGTCACCCGCTGATGATGTCACATCTGAACGCCTATTGGTCAGATTACACACATGGTTCAGAGCGCGGTCACACAGGGGCATTCCCAAAGTGTTGCAATGCAGCGTCTCGTTCCCTCGGGGAACTAGGGTTATGGTCGTGACCTAGAGACGTTTCTTTCTTAGAGTCTACATATTGTTACATTTAGTAAGTAGTTCTTTATCTTGGGGCTTTGCTGTGTGTGTGTGAGTTGTCTAATGTGAGTGTGTGTGTGTGTGTGTGTGTGTGTGTGTGTGTGTGTGTGTGAGATTTGCTGTTGGAAATTTGAATCAACCTGCACCACCAACTGCACTCATCATTTATCAATTTAAAGATCTTCACTTAAATAAACATACAGATCTAAACATACAACTGTGAAACCTTCATCTTGTTTCAAACATGTAGAATTATGACAATAGAATAAGCTTGACTTTTGGCAAAATATCTTATTAAATAATAAATAGTATATTTATTACCTAACAATTTAAATTAATTGAATTAAAAATGATATTAAACCAGTCAGAGTAATTAATATGTAGTGATAATTCCTGTCGTTATCAGGAATCAAGCAAAATTAATGCTTTAAGATAAAAACATTTACATAATTAATGAGTAAACTGTAAAACTCACTCACCTGATACAGTGAGTGTAGCAGGATCACTGATCTTAGAGATGTGAGAGTCACTTCTTCTCCCTCTGCAGGAGTATTTACCACTGTAATAGTTTGTGTAATATTGTGTATCTAAGCTAAAGCTCGAATCCTGTGTTGTTTGGTATGGGTGGGAGGTATAATCATTCCGAAACCAGTAATATGTCCACTTAGTGTTTTCTTCTGTCTGTAGGTCACACCTGAACGTCACCTTCTCTCCACTGAACACCTGTTTATCAGGCTCAAATATCAGCACAGGTTTAGGGGACTCTAAAAATAAAAAAATAAATAAGAAATATCTAATTTACATGTATTAATTATTTTGCAAGACCATTAATTAAATTAGTAGTAACATTGTGAATAGATGTAAATGTGAATAGATGTAAATGTTTAAGCTCCATCTGACTTGGACTGAATAATTTTCCCAATCACTACTAATGAAGTAAATAGAGATCACAGTGTGAAAAACTCACTCAACCTCAAAATTGGTTACAATTTTATAAATATTTTGATCAATTTCTCTGTGCCTCGGTTGAGTTTCTTCTTCATCTCTCTGACTATTTTAACAGATACACACTGACGCTGCATGCTTGCACAAAGCCTAAAAGCGGAGTTGTTTAAAGATGTGATTGGATCAGCGCAATGTCAATTAAGAAAATAATCAATGGGCTGCTGAATAAATGTCTCATAGTAGGCCGATCTGTCTGGAAAAAACCCTGTGCTAACTTTTTTGACAAATACATTATACTGCCACAAAGTCCCCAGCGCCATCTACCTTAATTTCTGGACTAATAAGCGCAGCTAAATATAAGCCACTGAATAAAAAAAAAAATATATATATATATATATATATATATATATATATATATATATATATATATATATATATATATATATATTATTTTGAACATAAATACGTCGCACATAAGAGCTACAAGCCACAGGTGCCTACATTAAAACAAATGAACTTTACACAGGCTTAACCGAAAGGCAGTTATACAGCTTATAACAAAACAGTAGCCTACCAAGAAAGTCATTGTTCACTTGTCTTTCTCCTCCTGCACACTAAAACCACAGAAGTCATCTCCATCGGTGTTGGTGTTGAACAGCCTCAGAATTGCTTCATCCAATGTTTTATTAGGATCGTTTTCATTGTCGCTTTTGAAACCCATTGATTTCTAGTGGATATTTTGACAGTGCTCCACGCTGTCAGGATCCACTGGCAGACTTGACCATAAGTTGCTCTTCCCATGTGGCCGGTTTTAGTGAAGGATTTCTCCCCACTTGCCATCCAAGCCTCCCACTAAAAATGGAGTGCCACCTTAAATGCACGATTCATTCGTTAGGCTTTCCGTTATCCATCCTTTCTGACATTTACAACAATTTCTCTCTGGAGTTTTACATTTGGCATCGTCACGCATTTAAAAATAATCATAATTTCGAAGCTTTTCTCAGAACACAGGTGAAGTGCGTTTTTTCATGCCCAGTTGTTTTTTGCGTTACAAATGATTCACTTTTTCCTGTGACAGTCCGAGTGAGGGCAGGTCAAATGTCAGAGGAACCTCATTATGTTGAAGGAGGATTAGAAAAAAAAGCAGGCAGGACACGAGCCGTAGCTAGGTATCTCCATACTTCTTTCCTTACCTCACATTAGCACGCGAGTCTTTTTCTACAACACCGCTTTACATCCATTAACATGCATATACCACCTGGTGAACATAAATGGTAATAGCTATTCAATAGAAAGAGAACACAACACTCATCCATATTTATGATGTCGTGTGGGCTGAGTCAGTGGGAGCTCGCTCGATTTAATATAAAGAGTTTCACTGGATCATCTTAACTTGTTCTGCAATTTCATTGGTCTAATGTGACGGGGCTCAGTTTTTTGGCGGCATGAAGCTTATGAAACCGGAAAAAACCCAGGAAAAATTCATAAATTAGCCACTTCATGTTTAAGCTGCAGGGTTCAAAGCGTGGGAAAAAACAGTATGATGCGTATCTGCCCAAAATGTACGTCGGCCCATTCGGAAAATGGCCGGTCTGCCAGATGGCCAGTCTGCCCCTCACTCACGTTGTGACCCTGCTTACGTTGTTTATATGTTCAGACTTAGCAGAAAAGTCTCTTACCAATAACATTTACCCAGAGTGCATCACTGTAGTGTGTGTAGTAGACTGGGCTTCTTCCTCTTCCAGCTCTGCACCTGTACTGACCTCCATCAGAGACTGTAACTGAGCTAATTGTATAGTGATCTGTATCAGTTTCAGTCTCACGGCTCTGTGTCTCTTTCTTCCAGTAAAACTTCCATCCAGCAGACTGCAGATTCAGTGTACAGAGCAGTGACACTGAGTTTTCTATTAGAGCAGCTCCTGCAAGGTCTGATGTGAGTTTAGGTTTCAGTTTTTCTGGAAAATAAAAATTAGCAGAAAGGGTTTAAGGTTTGAATTCATACCCCACTAATGAAACACTGTTACTGTATTCATTATAATTATTTTTCTATTGTTTAAAAAAAAAAGGTAGAAGAGAATAAAAATAGCTTTATTCAATTAAACTCATCGTGATCAGTGATTGTGTCTCTCTCATTTCATACTTTTTAGTAAAACTTTTTTACTTTTTAGGTCTCTTGAATAAAATGTATTTAGAAAAAGTGCATTAAGGCAACATTAATTCAAGCTCAGTTTGCTACACTCTGATTTACTCTGATTGATTGAAGTAAGGTGGATTTAGGCTCTGAGCTGAGGAAATCCTCAGGATTGAGTGAAGGTTTTCATCAGTGAGACTCCTGAGTGGTGTTTCGTTCATCTTCATTGAAGAGAACAGTTGCTCACAAGATATAAGATGCCAAACATAGAGAGCATTTGAGCAGCTTGGGCATGAAGTTGGAGCAGTGTGTCGGGGAGCAAACATGGAAACTGTGCAGCACACACATACTTCAAAGTCAAAGAGTAAATTTAGAGCTGAGTACGCAGAGTTTTTCAGCGGTCTCGACTGACGCGCTAACGCACTAACAAAGCATTCTGTGATTTGTAGTATTAGCGGTGTATGTGCTATACACTGGCGGGCCAGCTCTAATACACATTTGATATGATCTTGCGGGCCTGAGTTTGACACCCCTGCTCTAAAGCAGCCGCATCTGACTACATGTTATTAGCCTTAATTAATAAATAACATTCAGGGTGGTTAAAAAAAAAAAGCAGTCATAAAAATATAGAAGGTAAAATCATTTAAATAGTTTTTTGTTTTTATAAGTACTGTAAATGAGTCTTTTATGAACAGTTCATGGCGCATGCAACTGTTTAATTTGTAGCACGACGGCACTGTTCTGCATGCGCTTTCAAGGTAATGTGCACGGCGCTAGGAGCGTTCTCGCAACAACATTTAATGAACAGTGGATGCTGATGACTTACTAACTCATAATTATGACTGAATATATAACATTGGATCTGACGTTACTGCATTTTTTGCTCGGAGGCTCCTCATTGCGCTACCATGGAGATGTAGCAGCTATCATATGGTATAGCTTGATGACTGTATATTAGTTTAATTAGCTACTGGACATTAACATAATAGTTAATGCCCCGTATCTGTTAAATGAAGCAAGATTTACCATAACTGAATTAATTAGCAGGAGGGGCAAGTCAGTGAGGAAATGTCCAGTAGCTAATTAAAATAATATACTGTTAGATTTTTATTATGCCCAAACAAAACTTCATTCTTGGAGAGGTTTTCCAAGCGATCTACGATGCCCGTAGTGCCTTTTCTGGTCAGTGAAGAATCACACAGCACACAGCATGGCGCATATGTTTATCTTTAGTTTAATGCAGATAACAGAAAAGTATATATACACACACTGGAAAAAATCTGAACTAAAACTGTTCCTGATTGGCTAAGAAGACATAATAACCGGAGATGCGTGAGCCCAGATAAAGACTACCTGTATACCTTACATACTCACATCATAAAGATCCTATAGACACTGAACAGATAACAGGAATGTGTTTAGATAACCAGTGTGAGAACCATCTTAACACTAATATATACAGTCATCAAGCTGAACCATATGATAGCTGCTACATCTCCACTGTTGCGCAACAAGGCACTTTCAAACAAAGATTGCGGTAACATCAGATCCGGTGGTACAATATTTATAACAACAATATTTACCTTGTTAATAACACGTACCTGATACAGTGAGTGTAAGAGGATCACTGATCTCTGAGCTCTGAGAGTCACTGTGTCTCCTCCCACTGCAGGTGTATTCACCACTGTCAGAGTCTGTAACTGAGTCACGGCTGAACTCCTGTGTTGTGCTGAATGGGGGATTTCTGTTATCTTTCTTATACCAGCTGTATGTCCACTCAGTGTCTCCTCCTCCCTGTAGTTCACATTTGAATGTCACTTTTTCTCCACTGAACACATGTGTACCCGGTCTTATAATCACCACAGGTTTGGGTCTCTCTGTAAAAAAAAAAGAAATACTATTTTGAATGTATGAAAAATTTCATCATCATTATATAAATATAAAGTAACATTATTGAAATAAAATACAGTATATCACATATAATAGTTTACACGCTGTCAGATGTGGACTAATTTATTCAACAATTACTACTAATGAAGAAATTGTAGATCACAATGTAAAAATAAAAATGGCTCAACCCTTAAATTAATCAAGTTACTGTTCTGAAAGTAGTTTTTAGATTCAAAATTAATATTTATTTCTGAAATAATTTACATTTAATCTTTAGTCAGATCTTAAGGATGTTTTGCAATAAAACAAAATATTGAAGGTAAAAAAACTCTAATGCTAGAAGCTCACTTTCACACACACACACACACACACACACACACACACACATGCAATTAAAGGCAATGGGAAAAGAAATATATATATATATATATATATATATATATATATATATATATATATATATATATATATATATATATATATATAAATTACCTGCTTGAGCACCATGGATGAGTCCAGTCAGCACTAAAAGTAGAAAATGAAAGAAATAAACAAACATAAGACATTATTGACAGTAAACAATAAAGCTTGCTGTTAAAAAAAAAAACATATATTGTTAATATCTAAAAGTTTATTCTATTCTAATACTGTATAATACTGTATATTACCAAGGTAAAGCTGCTTTGAGACAATGTCTGTTGTGAAAAGCGCTATACAAATAAACTTGACTTGACTTGACAGGGTTATTTTATTAATATACATACCATACTATTACCATATATCAGGGGTGGCCAACCCGAGGCTCGTGAGCCGCATGCGGCTCTTTGGCTGGTTTCATGCGGCTCTTACGTTCATATCGAAGTTTGTGTTTGTGTTTTTTTTAATGTGCGTGTTCGCTTCGCTTGAGTTCAATACAGTACTTTTAAGACTTAAATGATTTTGCCACTACTGGGAAACTTTGCGGTATATTCATCTCATGCGCATTTGATGAAAATACCGTGTTGAACTCGGGCAAAGTGAACACGCACATAAAACCCCCCCACAAAGTCTGTTTTCTACCCTGAAACATGTGAAATCAAAGCATCAATCTGTTCAGACTGACACACGTGAAAGAATTGCTACGAGTGGCAACAACGGAATACGAGGCAGATTTGAAGGGGATTGTTCAAGGCAAGAAATGCCAAAAGTCCAACTAGGTAACCAGAGGTGGCAAAAGTACACACATCCTTTACTTAAGTAGAAGTACAGATACTCATGTTTTAAAATACTCGGGTAAAAGTTGAAGTACTGATTATACCTTTTTACTCAAGTGAAAGTAAAGAAGTCTTGGCTCTGACATGTACTTAAGTAAAAAGTAGTTATTACTTCTACCTGTTTTAGCTGTTAACTGGACCTCACATCATATTAATATTAGATAGATAGATAGATAGATAGATAGATAGATAGATAGATAGATAGATAGATAGATGGACGGACGGACGGACGGACGGACGGACGGACGGACGGACGGACGGACGGACGGACGGACGGACGGACAGATAGATAGATAGATAGATCGATCTTTGTCATTGCATTTTACAGGTACACAGCAACGAAATGCAGTTTGGCATCTACCAGAAGTGCAAAAAGTAGCAATCGTGCAAATAGTGCAGATAAATATGTATCATATGTACAGCATGTGATATGAAGGCTATAGCAGTGCAGAGATGTGTGGACATAATTAAGATCCTTTGCTATGTTTCCACACGGACAGTTAATGAGGTGATACCGGAGAAAGTGCACCTCTTCTATCAAGAAGCTTTTATATATATATATATATATATATATATATATATATATATATATATATATATATATATATATATATATATAAATCATAGACATTTTACAGATTTGAACGATGTATTGTTTTTATCTCTACGATCAATAAAGACAGTAATTTAAGTTCGTTTTGCCATTAAGAGGGAAAAACCCACAAAACGCCACCTAGAGGGTTAATTGTGTAAAACATGGTGGATTTGGTGTTTGATTTGAGACTTGGCACAGAAATAAAACAAAAGTTTACTGATTAAAAATATATTTCGGTGGAGTTTATTTATTTATTTTAGATCTAAGTAAAGAAGGGACGTCGTGAATAAGTGTATGTTTTGCTGGAGTTTTTAATTTCGCCTTTTTTATATTTAGTTATTTATTTATTTAATTTTGTTTTAATAAAAATGGTAAAAACAGAAATGCACGCTAAATTGATGCCGCGTTAATAACATTTAGTGCCATTTACAATAATTTTAATTTTGACAGCTAAATAAATATATATATATATATATATATATATATATATATATATATATATATATTAATACAAAACTAATTAAAAATGTTGTTACCTAATGAATGTGTCCAGACTGAAGATCCACATATAGAACACAAGCAGAGAAAAGATGAAGATGATCAGGAATGTGTCTGTTCTCAGTCATGTAACCCCAATCTTTTAACTGCCTTCTGTCTGCTGATTCTTATCTTCGTAATCAGTGAGAGTCAGGACTTTATACACCAGCAAATTGAAAAAGACGCGCAGTAACAGGAAATCGGTTGTTTGGCTGAAATCGGCGTGCAGTGAAGAGAAAAATTTGATATTTCACCAAATCAATGGATTAAAACTAAAGTAACGAGCCGGTTTTGAAAATGTATGAAGTAACAAGTACAGATATCTGTGTAAAAATGTAATGAGTAAAGGTAAAAAGTTTGAAAAAAAAAAAGTCTGAAAAATAAATAGTGGAGTAAAGTACTGATACCAGATCTAAATCTAATTAAGTCCAGTAACGAAGTATTTGTACTCCGTTACTTCCCACTTCTGTAAGTAACATGCATAGTAAAAGAAAAGCGCTATTGTAAGTTATTATATTTTTGTTTGTGGACTTGGTTAAACTGAGAGTTTGTGTGTGTGAGACAGTGCACACAATGTTCATTGTTAAAAATGACTGTCCTGTGGTCTTAGAACTGTAGGAGTCAATTTCTGTCATTATGTTGGTGCGTGACATTTACAATAAATCTGGCTGAGCAGAGGGGTGTGTGTGTGTGTGTGTGTGTGTGTGTGTGTGTGTGTGTGTGTGTGTGTGTGTGTGTGTGTGTGTAAGAGGAAGGGATGGGTGATGTTCATGTGTGCCCATGTGTATGATGAAGACTCATAACACAGTAAAAAATGTGGCTCTCGGTCTCTGACTGGTTGGCCACCCCTGCCATATATGATCATGTTTAATGAGTGACAACCACAACATACAAACCACAAGTTAAATGTCACAAACACTTGTTTTTTCATGACAAAACAACTGTTGCAATTGTTACAGTGAAACAAAAAAACACAAAATATCACTGTTTCCAAAAAGTTTCCAAAAAACAGCATGTATTTTTAACTCCAAATTCTATAGACATATAAATTAATCAAACGGCACCAGATTTTAGAAATTTCAACCTGTTAATTAGAATCTTAATTCACAACCAAACACTTTATAAAACACATAGAAAACATTTACTCACAGATCATCACACAGAGTGGACGGAGCTCCATCCTGTTCTACTGATGATGACTGACAGAAGTGTGTGTTAAAACCTTTACACTTCCTGTTCTAAAATACCAATGATGTGTGTGTGTGTGTGTGTGTGTGTGTGTGTGTGTGTGTGTGTGTGTTTGAGAGACAGAGAGAGAGCAAGAGAGAGAGAGAGAGAGAGGGAGGTGTGGTTTCTGTATGTGGTGCTAAAACCGTTTGCATGCAGGCAGTTACTATAGGTGGTGTCTGACTACTGCACTAATAAACTTCATTTTTTAAATATGTGACAGGAAGAATGATTAGAATATAATAAAAAAACAAATCATGGGCTAATCTGAGAACAGGTGCACACATTAATGAACATGTCTAGAATTCAAAAAGTAACAAAAAGAAAGTACAAAAAAATTAAAATAAAATTAAATAGTAAGTCATTAATGACATCTTACATCATGTTCATGCTGTAAACCAATGCACAGCAGCCACACTGCAGGAGAAACTCTGTGCTCTGATCAGGAATTTGTGACAGTTTTATTGATTCCTGCTGCTGTAGAAGGTCACAGTGTTCTTGGTAACATTCACGTTATTTGTTTTCTGGGCTCCATGTTTAGTTTAATGCATCATAAGATAGTATAAGATACTGTAGAGGTATTTATAATATCTATCATTATGTTTATTTATGGGTATTTGCTCATCTTTAAGGGCTGATAGTGTTTGTGCTAATAGCACATGCCACAGAAACAGGGCAGGGCACATGTGTGTGTGGTCTGATTTTATTTTAGCTTTTCTAAGAATTAGAAGGACAAAGCATTTCCTCTTTTTTAAGTGGTTAAAGACATACAGCTCAAGTAGACTAAAAAACAAATTTTTCATGTCTAAGTTCTGTTAAATGAAAGTCAAATGTTAAAACTTCCCAAATAAAACAGCATGTTCATTCTGCACAGAAAAATTACCAAACGCAAATGTAGCTACACATCTTGGTCACAGCTTAATACACATAAAAGTTCATGTACACAAAAAATAGTGAAAGAAGATAAAGAAGACACCAGTAAGCAAGGAAATGATTCACCTTGGGGTGACAAACTAGTGAAAAAGACTCATGCTCTTACTCACATGTGTGCAGCAAACAGTAAGAAGAGGTGCTAAAAATATGGTGTTCCAAACTCACAAGAAGTGCTCCTTTCACCCATGTGACTAGTTTCTCCCTCTGTATGCTTAGCCTTGATGAGACTGTAGGGGGGAAAAATATAACAAAAACAATTTAGTCTAAAAAACCCAATACAACAGACAAAAAAACACAAGAGCTAAAAGCAGCACCACAGACACAAACAGCAGTTTGACCTGAAGTTGGCTGTTGAGATCAGAACAACGATGTTGCAACACAAAACACTATTACCACTGGCATTATGCTGATGTAAGATAAATGGAAACAATAACCCTACATAGATACCTACAAATGGAAAACACGAATAAGGGTTTTAGAATTAGGGAATCAAAGCTACTTCATTCATCAAATCAGCTAAGAAGAAACACAGTGGCAAAAAAAGACACAAAGTGGCAATACTATTTGCATTCAGAAAGGTTTTCCTACCTGAGAACACTTTTAATTCCAGTCGAAAAAAACAACCACAGCATTTGGGAACAAACTAAATTACAATAACAAAATAATAAAAATAAAAATAAATAAATCAACAAAATTACATTATTATGTTGATGACGGAGAGAAGAAAAACACTGAACAGCAAATCCCTACAACGGATAGTGAGGACGGCTGAGAAGATCATTGTGGTCTCTCTTCCCTTTATCATTTACACCACATGCTGCATCCACAAAGCAACCAGCATTGTGGTCAATCACACACACACACACACACACACACACACACACACACACACACACACACACACACACACACACACACACACACACTGCTCAATCTCCTGCTGTCTGGAAAAAGGTACAATAGCATCCGGTACCTCACAACCAGTGACATTAACAGTTTAATTCCATAAGCCATTCAACTCAACATGTTTAACACACACACACACACACACACACACACACACACAAAACACACAACTAGTTATATATTTTTGCACACAATTGCTGTTTTGCACAAATGGCTGCTAAAACAAATGTAGTTTTTACATGTACAGTATTTATTATTATATGGGTAAATCCACCTGCAATAATAAATCTGTACTGTACTGATCAGGGCTCCAGTGTCACTGTGTTTACTGTCTCACTGTCTTAGGTTGTTCTTTTCACAATAAATGTCACACACATGCACATCAGATTGTGCCGCAGTAAGTTTTGTGTAGTTCTGTGTTTCATGTTACTGATAAAGGAAAGGGCAGATATCACAACATACCGTGCTGCACTTCCATCCTGGGCATTTAAATACAACAACCAATTAGACAAATTATTAACTTTATCTTAAATTATTAAGCCCTTCTCATTTTTCCTCCAAACATTTAAGATGAGGTGAAATAGAGGAAGAGAAAACAATGACATCATCCAAATAAAGCAAGAGTGATTGACAGTGCTGCTTCCTAAATACACCTTGAATAAGCCACTTGAAGGCTCTTGTTGCATTGTATAGGCCAAAAGCAATGCAAAAGGGAGTCTTAGCTTTATTCTTCTATGCTACTGGAACCTGGTTCTCTCTATTAGCTAAATCCAGCTTGTTCCTGAAAATGCATCAAAAGAATCCTCAATATGATTAAATGAGAATGCATCCTTACAAGTTTTTTTTATTTAATTGTCTGTAATCCACACAGAGAAGTGGAGTACCATTTTTGTTCACACCAAGACAATGGGGGAGGCAGAGGGGCTACAACTCTCACTAATGACCTGTGCAGCTGATTTACATGGGCGTTATTACCCTCATACTCAGATGGTGGCAGGTGTCTGTAGTGCAGCTGAACAGAAACATC
The DNA here is from genome assembly GCF_014805685.1 of Silurus meridionalis. Lineage (NCBI taxonomy): Eukaryota > Metazoa > Chordata > Actinopteri > Siluriformes > Siluridae > Silurus > Silurus meridionalis. The sequence goes on along the minus strand of NC_060889.1, from coordinate 24,131,357 downwards.
TAAAACAGGAATTTCACAGGAGATCATTTTGGTACAGCCCACATCACCTTCATGAGCAGAAAACAATAACTGATAACCCAGTAACAGTTCTCTGAACCACTGTTTATCTTGACTGTCATATTAAAAATTCAAGAGCATCAATTTGTGTCTGAATTGAGTTAGAAGAAGATAAACCAGACATTTCACGGCCTTCACTTCAGCTAATAAATTCAGCAAACTAACCACATCAACGCTGCTTTAATGACCCAAGTGACTTATTATTGAGCAAAACATCAGAACTACCAACATTAATGATAGAAATGTATACTATACCTCTAGACACCAGGACCAGCAGGAGACACTAAAACTCCACCAAGTAGACCAGAATCAAGGGGCTCAAAAACTGCTGAACTACTAAGAGGTTCACAGATACAACACAATACCTAAAACCTGCACTACAGACACAAACAAAAACTTGACCCACAGTTTGCTGTCCAGATCAGTTTTTCCACTGGCAGTAAGCTGATTTTAAGATAAATGTCAGTGTAACCCATTTGTGTAATAAAGTTAGTTAACAGACTTTTAATTGGTAAAATATTCTCCATTAAACAGGTGTTTCTCCATGATGAGTGAAGTGATTAAGAGAGCATAAGAATCTATTTTATAAAGAAGAGCAGGGAAAATAATGTTGTTTTGAAAGAGATAAAAGGCAGTTCATCACAAAAAACAGAATTAAATTAAATGTGATGTTAAAATCAGCTGCTTCACACGCTAGTCAATTAGCACATTAGCATTAGAATTGGAGCATGTGATTTAATGACATATATATATATATATATATATATATATATATATATATATATATATATATATATATATATATATATAACATTAGATTGATTTATTAGTTGTACTACTATAAAGTCTGTTTAATATTAAGTGTATATATTTTTTCAGGATGTTTCAGTGTAAAATAAGTGAATTCTTTGTAAAAGAGAAAGAAGTGTAATTTCATGAGATGACTGAAGACACTATTACTAGAAATGTTTTCTCCAAGAATGTACTGATGGTCAGTGATGTCATTATGATTCTGTGTTTAATTCAGTTTTAGTAAATGATAAAATCTTTATATTAATCTGTCATGGTTTACTGTGTATAAATACAGCAGAATGTAAGAAGTTTTAAAGATCTTCAGGATTTTCAGAAGCTCTAGTTAGATGTAATGTTTTGATGTAATTTTGATCAGAATAGCCCGGATGAATAAAGAGAAAAATCCTTCACTGTGTTTTACTATTTATTCCCCTTGTCTTTGGTCCATGTCACAATAACCTCCATAACAACATGAGCTAAAACTAATAAATAAAACAAAACAATATTGAAATTGGCATCTAATAAGACAATTAGGACTTACATTTAAATACAATAATAAAATAGTTATTTATAAAAAGAAAAAGTCATAAAAAAATAAATTATCCACATATATTACATTTCTACATATGACTGATCTTGTGCTCCTTTTCAACCAGATTCTTTATAAACAATAAAGAAAATATAAAAATAAACAGTAAATAAATCTATTAAATTTCACCTTTAAAGTGCATTTAAATATCTATATTTCCAAGTTTGTAACTCTGTGGCCACATGGTTCCGTGTAGTGATGGCTGGTTCGTGAACGAATCGTTCATTTGAACTGGTTCTTTTTAGTGAACCGGTCGAACCAGTTCACCAAATCGGACTGAATCGTTCAAAACTGTTCACGTCTCAAATCAGCACTAATCAACAAAATTACTCAAGTTACTCACTTTTAAATGTGTATGACCGTCTATCAGACTCAAAATAAATCGATATCCCTGAGAATGGGGTTCTTCTCTAGTTTCTCCAACACTACACACATTAAACTGAAACATGCTGCTGAACAAGTGATCATCACTGAGCATGCGCATACCTGCCGATTCCGAGCAGCTCACATACTGCTGTTCTCGAGTCACCAGTACTGTATCAATAACCGTTTCTTTCAGACACGTCCGACATTCTACTGATACCAACGAATTGTTGATACTGAGCATGCGCGACCTACCGAGAGTACGCGTGCTGTCTGACATTAATACACACACACACACACACACACACACACTTACACTTTTTGAACTACGAATCAGATGCGTTCGACATACTGTAAAGGCTGGTGCTGCGCTGCTGATATATGAGCACAGGTGAACTTTTAGTAAATAAAAGTAAGTTTATTTACTAACAAATTAAAACATCAACGTTTTGCACATCAGTGCCTGTATTGGGTGATTTAGTGCAAAAACGTAAATGTAAGGAACATTTCTAAGATTATGATGATTTAATTTAAACAGATAAGCTATATGCCCTCATGCAACAGACATGACTTTATTTAAATGTGTTTAGTGTGTATGTACATCCGCCGAGATGATATTTGGATATGCATGACGTCATGACGTAAGGACGTAAACGAACTGGTGAACCGGTTTTTTAAACCGGTTCTTTAAAACGAACTGTCCGAAAGAACTGATTCGCAAAAAAGATTCGGACTTCCCATCGCTAGTTCTGTGTCTCCCTCTGCTTGCGATCTCCGTGCATGCGCGATCTTCACGTGTTTCTGGCAAGCCGCATTTTACTATAAAAGTCTCGATAGTCACAATAACGTAAATGTTCGAAATAATTTTCAAATTCAAAATAAAAGAAAAACGAATGCATAATATTTAGAAAACATAATTTGGTAAATAAAAGTATATTAATGAAATTCACTGAAATAATGTTATTTACAAACCCAGTAATCACATCCAGATGATTTCTATAGATAATTTGTGTAGATAATTCATACTAGTTATTTAATTTTAATTATATCAAAAACAAAAAAGACTTTTTCAATGAAACGTTTTTATTAAAATGATTGAAAAGAAGCAGACAGTGATTAGAAAAAAAAAAAAAAAAAACTTAGATGCCAGGTACTTGCTTAATAATATATTTAAATATAAGCAGTGTTCTATTTCGTTACAAATATTACACACACTGCACATTTATCCCTGAGTAAATGATATTTAGAGCATAAAATAATATTAAAATAAATCATATAGCTAAAAATAATACAACGTGAAAAGAAAACAAATATAAGTTATACTAAAATGGTACGTCAGAAAAAAAAATTTAAACACTTGATCCACTCGTTACTAAAATTGTACTTACTGACATCATGTACATGAATATTGTAAGAATTTAGATTGTTGTTTCATGATTTGGCCACTAGAGGTCCCCAATGCTTCCTCCATGTGTTCTCACTGTATGTTAGTCACTGCAGCCTGCTTCGTTTTCCTGTGTGTGTGTGTGTGTGTGTGTGTGTGTGTGTGTGTGTGTGTGTGTGTGTGTGTGTGTGTGTGTGTTGAAGTTACCCTGTTTCCCAGTTTTTTGTCTCAGTGCTTAAGTCAGGGTCGGTACTCGAACTCGGGTTGACAGTGTAAGAGTCCAACAGCAGGACAAAAAGAACAATCCAAACATTCAGAAGAGAAAATAAAAAGGGTGAATTTAAAGGGGCAAAGCAACATTTCTACTGCATACACAATTTAACTTGACCACAAGGAACTTGGAAACAGGGACAAAGACTCACACGAAAGGAATCAGATGCAGTAAACTACAGAGAAGACAACATGAGGGAGCAGTAATGACTTCTACAGAGCTTCTATAAATGCAGTAAATTAAAATACAGTACAGTGGAACCTCGGGTTACGAATTTAATTCGTTCCGGTACTTTATTCGTAACCTGAAAAGTTCGTATCCCGATACAAATTTCCCCATAATAATGAACAGAAACTTCGGTAATTCGTTCTGGACAACCAAAAATATTACTTAAATAAAAATAAAGCCAATATTCACTAATATTATTTACTTTTAACATGTTATATTAAAATTATACCACATAAAAACATACAAAAGAGGAAAACATCTTTACCGGGTACTTTCCCTTTGAGAAGACTCGCTGCAGGAGACGACGTCAGAGAAGGGGAGGAGGAGAGTTATTGTTTGAAGGAGAATCTTATTATATTATATTATTTATATATTATTATATATTATATTATAGAATATTAAAGACAGTGTTATTAACACGAACGCTGAGACAATTGTTGCATTAGAGGGAAAATGAGAGCTGTTTCTTTAAGGCTACTATCAGTTGGTATTGAAGTCCAGAGTGAAATTCATTATGGGTATTGTACTTCGGAAAAGACTGTAACCCTGCTAATCTATCTTCATAAAAACAAGTAAAGTGGTTATGCATCGGCTAATGTTGTCCATCTCATCATTCCACGAGCATCAACTAACGAGTTGTTACGCTGCTGCCGGGAAAAGTTCAAGCGGATAAGTAACACGATGCTCTCGCTAGGGACACAGGACGCTAACTGATGTGACGAGCTGCGTGGATAGAGCAAAAACAACCAACTTGCCTGCGATTTTTTGGTGAGCGACGTTTGTATCCCGATATATTGTTCGTAACCAAGGGCAAAAATTTTTATGAACTGCGATTCGTAACCTGAATTATACGTATGCCGGGGCGTTTGTAACCCGAGGTTCCACTGTACAGTGATGTGATGGCCTCTAGTGGCCAAAATATGAAACAACACTTCCAAATCCTGACAATTTGTGAAACAAAAATCGTGCCATTTAACACTCAGAAAGATGTTTCAGCTTCTATCACTCTGTATGGTCTGTTATCATCAGGTTCAGCTGTAAAACACACAATCATGAACACTTCAGATGAGTCTCTTATTAAATGTGAGGGTTTTATGTGATGGTTAATGAAGATTCTTACTTTGAGCTCTGTAGCATTTCACTGCCAGAATGAAGGTCACCAGCACATACACAGAGACTGTTACTGCACTGCTGAGGAGCTTCAGAACTGATAATGAAGCTACACCATGTGCTTGAATTGGAGGAAGAAATACTAATAGAAAACAAACATAAATAAATAAATAAACCAATAAATAAATATAACTTGCTGGTCATAAATTCAAGTTTAAAGCCAAAATACAATTCTCTTGCTTTTAAGTTTGAGAAACTGTCTCTAAATTAATGATATCTCTGGAACATATAATTTGGAGAGTTATAAGAACATATTTTGGCTTCTTCCTATTGATGATGTAGAAGACAAACAATGTAAAAGTCTCTTTCAGACAGTGCTGTATTATTTATCATGAAGTGATCGAATGGTTAAAGACAGTTACTGATCAGGTTAGTCACAGCCTATAAAGTGTTTAATGTGGGCTTTAATAAATACTATTCAGACCTGGATATGTGTCTAACCAGCCATCCTGTGATAATCACTCAGCATATTTCTCCTCTACATACAATTCAATCTAACTTGTGTTTATTTAAAAATAGTGTAAAAGTGGTGTAATTGCAAGGATTTATTTCTACAGCATAAATTCAAAAAGTAGTAAATATTTTGTGATTCAGATTTAAATAGCTTGAAGAGTGTAAATGACTTTAAAGTCAAACATATTTTCTAATGCCTGAGGTTTTATTTTTTTTATGAATATATGAATCATTTCTCACCTCTGACTGAAATCCAGCTTTTGGTGACTCTCCTCTCTCTGGATGTTTACAGTGGTAGAAACCTTCATCTGACTTTGAGACACTGCTGATGGTCATCACTCCTGTAGTCTGATTCTGGAGAATTGAATCATCTTTATAGAAATCAAGACTAGTTGAGATCTTTGTGTTTCGATATAAACAGTGTAAAGTCAGAGGATTTCCCTCAGTTACAGGATGGACAGGACTGTCCAGGATCACATCACCATCTGTAGGACAGAGAAAAGCAGCAATACAAACACAAAATGTGTAAAACCCTCTAATGATCTGTTTGTGACACTACTGTAGGACCAAACTGCCATTTATAACCAGGAGATTGTGGATTATATTTTAAAATGCACCGTCTTCTTTCGGCTGCTCCCACAGCAGATCAGTCATCTCCATATCACCCTGTCTTCTACATCTGCCTGATTCAGATTATGACTGCCTTGCAAGGCGTATGGTCTGAGCACTGACAAGCAGACCTTCTGCTTCTGCAGCCTCTAAAGCAATGCTGCAGCACTCATGCATCTGTTTTTTAAAGCAGCTTTTGCACCTGACACACCGCACGAAGACTTAACTTCTTTTAATGGACCCTTGCGAGATCTGTTCTGAGTAGAACCCGTCTTGGAAAACCTTGTACGACCCTGGCCACTGTATTTTAACTCAACTTCAGGGTGTTACAGATCTTCTTATATGCCATCTTTGTGGAAAGCAACAATTCTTAAATCCTCAGAAAGTTCCTTGCCATAAGGTGCCATGTTGAACATCCGGTGGTCAGTATAAAAGAATTATACTTAAAGCACCCAAATTTAACTGCTCTAATACAAGATACACACATTTGTATGATTCTGTCAAGCAGTCAATAACATGAACATGATGATTAGAACATGTGGCTTTGACATTTACTACTACATCTGTACTCACTTTTGTTGGAAGCTATTGACAATAATGACTTTATATTGAGTTCTTTTCTTAAAGCTGCACATTTACAAGTTTTATCCTAAAGTTTAATTTCTATAGTATTGTCCTTTGAGAAGATATACTAAAATGGTTGCTAAAATGTGGGTGGTTTACTCAATTTCGTGAGATACTGTGTGTGTGTGTGTGTGTGTGTGTGTGTGTGTGTGTGTGTGTGTGTGTGTGTGTGTGTCATTGGTTATATAAATGACAAATGCATTCAACTATTTAATATGCAAAGTAGCAATAACTGACAATTTTTTTGTATTCAATTTTGTTAGTAGAAGACAGGAGAAATGTAAAAACTAGCGATGTAATTGTTTATCTGGAGTAGATAATGACACTGTGTTCAGTAACATTTTGAGTTATTTAATGATTTCAAATATTAAAATACTTTTCTTCATTAGATACTAAACTCTATTTTATATTTTATTATTAGAAATATGAAATGCCTCTTTTTTAATAATACAGTTTTTATGTTAGATCTGGTTTATATATAAAATACTACTGATGAGAAGTGATAAAGACTCACTGTGTACTGTGATGTTGACAGAATCACTGCGTTCTCCAGATTCAGACTGACACCAGTAAACTCCAGTGTGTGATGGAGAGAGGGAGCTGATGTTACATGTAGATCCTGAAACTGATGAACAATTGAACAATGCCTCACTGTGTGTGTATCTTCTCACTGTCCATCCAGTAGAGTCTCTCTGGTCCTCACAGCTCAGTGAGAGAGAGTCAGCAGTAAAGTGTTGAGATCTGCTGGGATTGATGATCAGAGACACTGGAGGAGATTCACCTGTTCATAATAATATAAATATTATTATATTTAAAATGTATATCAATATTGATTGTTTATGGCATTACAACAAGTTTGATTTTGGTTAAAGAAGAAAAAAATTTTGTTTTTTGTTTGAACTGCTGCATTGTACCAGTGTTAAATTGCAAAATACATACATACAGAATTTCTTGGATTTTTATTGCATTTACTTACACACACACACACACACACACACACACACACACACACACACACACACACACACACACACATTTATGAAATTGGCAAATTAGAATCATGTTTATATAAAGTGATTTATAGCAGTATTATAGAAAACACTAAATTTTTTACTGTTAATTTAATATACAATATTAAAATAATTAAAAAAAGTTTTATAAACTTAAACTTTAATCTTAAAGAATAATGCACACATTAGTGTCTGTTAAAAAATAACAGCTAAGTAACAATGTGTCACAACAACAAAATATGTAATTTACAAGGGTGAACTGGTTCTTTGCAAAATAAGTCAATCGGTTACATATGGGAAAGTGAAAATCAAAAGTTAACCGATAAGAGAGGAGCAGTAAAATCACTATATTGAGACTATTTATGAATGATAAGCTTCTGATCAATAATACATATACAGTAAAAACCCTGTTGTACGAGCAACCTATAGTATAAGCAAACGGAGATACAAGCGACCTTGCTTGCAAAATTTTACCCTGTTTCGAAGCAAATTTCGAAGGCACGTTCCCCGTTTTTGGCGGAGGGAAGCATCGTCTTACACTCGCAATCAACCACTACCACATGGGTAAGTGTTAAATTATGTTTACATTATGGTAATTTGCTGTGTATTTTTTGTTAAAATAGGCTACAAATACTTTTTAGGTGCAGAAATAAGCGATCGAATGAGATCTCGGAACGGATTAAATCAATTTACATTCATTCTTATGGGGAATATTAGTTCAAACGTACAAGCAAATGGACCTACGAGCAATTTTCAAGAACGAATTATGATCGTACAACGGGGGTTTTACTGTATACATTTCCACACTCACCTGATACAGTGAGAGTAACAGAATCACTCGTCTCTGAGATCTGATTGTCACTGCGTCTCCTCCCTCTGCAGGTGTATTTCCCTCTAGAAGAGTCTGGAACAGAGCTGATGCTGAACTCCTGTGTTGTGTGGTTTGGGTCGAGTGTGTTATCATCCTTATACCAGTCGTATCTCCACTCAGTGTCTCTTCCTCTCTGTATTTCACACCTGAAAGTCACAGTTTCTCCTCTGAACACTTGTGTATCAGGTTTTATAATCACCACAGGTTTAGGAGACTCTGTAAGATACAAAAATACCACTGTTATTGTATATGAATACATTTCTACATACGTACATATTTATATATTATAGTTCTTAAACAACACTATTATTTAAACAAGTATTAGAAATTTTTAATTGAAAAGAAAATGTACAGTTCAGAGTGAATGCACAGTGAATCTGCTCACATGTAAATGATTAAACTCTCACAAAATCACTATTGGTGTAAAGTAAATGTAGATCACAATTTTAAAAACAGATTCTGCACTAAAATAATTAGTTTACTGTACTGATAAGTGACTTCTGCATTATTTATTTATATCTGTTCATACAGTCTGTTGGCTATTGTTTATTTTGTAAGACAATTCATCTTTAGGAATTAAACCTCTTCAGTAATGAAATAAGAATGTAAAGGTAAGAACATAAATAGTACATCCTGTGGTGTTACTCTTATTAATAATGGAGAGACACAGCTGTATATTTTAGCCAACACATTTTTATTTCTTTTATCTTTTCTTAACAATTCACACACGTTCTATTTTGTGCTCCGTCTCATTCTTCTGTGAACTTTCTGGTACAGTTTGGAGTTTAAAGTGCACACAACCAGTGTATTATAATGTTCTAGACACAACATTCCTGTTACCCAAAAAGCTTTTCTTCCTTAAACTTAATTTTACTGTATATGTACAGAACATGTAACTAAAATGTACTTCCTTAACTGCATATTTAGTTACTGGTTAAACAACAGTTATTAACATGAACAATGCTGCTAACTATAATAGATTATTAAACTGAAGACAGATTACATTTCTTAAATCAATGCAAATATTTAAACATTCATTCAGTCTGCTTACAACCTCACATGTCCAATCTTCTTCATAAATCAGATTTAGTTCATCACATACAGGTGGATGTTTCTCTCTAGAGCTTTGTATAATCCTAGGTCAGGTCTCTGTTGATGTATTTTCTTCCTTTGAGGTTTCAGCGTGTGACAGGTTTTCAAATCTCTCAGGCCAAACAGAAAGATGTGCTGCATTTCAGTGTTTTCCATCACTTAGAATGAACGTGCTCTGTGCTGTTGTATAGTCAAAGGTTAAGTGAACTGAGCTTCATTTTTTATTACATGGTATGGCTTCTAAATCTTTTGAGCCCCTCTTTTCTTGTCTGTGTCTGTGAAAAGTCTGAATTTCTCCACATTTCTTAAATAAAATCCTTCACCTGTCCAGGATTTTATTTAAGAAATGTGGAGAAATCAACGTCAAATATGCTACTTTTTACTCAACTATATTAAGTGAAATAAGTCGTTCCTTTTGAATTTAGTGGATAAAAACTTAATTGGTCAAACATGCAGCAAACCACTAATCAGGGTAGAGCATGCACTCTGTTTTCAACTTATTTGATTGCTGTTTGGCATTGGTGGATTTAGGCAACATGGGCAGCCACCCAGGGCTTCCACGCAACATTACAGCTCATTTGCACAGTCGCTTCAATTATTAGATCATGTCACAGTGAATGAACCTGCTTGGGACTTGGAGTGTGCACCCACCACCCAGAGGGTTAATTAAGGTGATGTCATAAAAGTTTTCTGTGATTGTCCTGAATAGATCCTGAACTGAGGTCAGGAAAGGGAATCTCCAGTGCAGCTTAAAACCTCTTAGGCTTCGTTGTTGAGTGAGCGCAACAGATAGCCTATTGTTCTCAGGTGTTAATGATTAGCAATAGATTAAATAAATAGGGAAAAGTCTAACCATGACCATCACTGTTTTTCAGTGGAAAACGTAAAACGAATGTATTTGCTAAATTTGTGTAAACAGTACAGAACAACAACAAACTTTGCTGGTAAAAAAACAAATATGGCTGGTAGAATATAGTGTTACAAAATGGTTAAGACCACGAAAAAATTAAAAAATAAATTTAAAAAAAGTAATGGTTGAGATTATACTCTCATTGCAGGTGTCTGGTTTTTTTTTGCACCGGCTCTAATTTCAAACCTTTTCTTTCCAGCCAGTAGCATTATGGAAACAAAATGACTGATGGAAAATGTAGCCAATATGTGCAGGATTCTAACAATATATTAGAGGATTTTATTCCCCACGTGGAATCTTAGTTTTATTACTCTTTACAAACTCTTACTGGCCGAAGCAGCACGTGTTGTGACGAACCAGGAAGTGATGCAGCTCTCAGCTCACCACAAACAGCTGTTTATAGCTCATGCTAACTGGACTTTATTTACAAAAACTAAGCAAACAAGGAAAAAAATGGACAATTTAAAAAGTTGTTTTATCGGAGATTTGCAAAAAAAAAAAGCAGCGATGTGGAAAATATTTTTTGCCAGAGTAACAACAGAGACATGGAGCTCTACATCTGTAAGTTACAATAAATCCCCTTTTATAGCTTTATACGATTGTTTTGGTTTTATTGCCTGTTTGTTTTTATAGGAGAAATGCTTGAAAAGTAAGTTTGTGTGTGTGTGTGTGTGTGTGTGTGTGTGTGTGTGTGTGTGTGTGTGTGTGTGTGTGTGTGTGTGTATTGTTGAGATTGGAATGGCCACACATCAATATGAATGGTCATGTCTGTAAAACAATAGCTTGTCTGGCTACCTGGTTATCAATATGAATGCCAAATCAACATAAATCGCCCCGAACATGTAGAACAAAAGCTTTTAATGGTCAGTCATTCATTAATATGAAACCTGAGTTTAGCAGGTGACTCTCAAACAGGGGGAGGGAGAAAAGGTTTAGACATAGTCTCAGATAAATGTTTGTAGGAATCGTTATTAAAGTCTTCATAAAATTTTAAATATAAAATAATGAGACATGTGGCTTTTAACCCAGTACTTTTCTAGGTTGCTCCAGGACTGATTTCATGTATTTATATGAAATAAAAATAATGTTCAATGCAGGAAATGTATATCCATGGCACTTCATCATCTATAACTTAATATCTTTTTGAGCAATATCAACTATGATGTTTGACAGTAAAGCTTAAAGTGTCTTTATTTCAAATATATATAAATTGTGTATGTAGAAAATTCTTATCAGTAACTGTTAACAATTTAAGTTGGGTAGGGCATTTCAGCTGTGAGTCCTAAAATCTGGGCGGGGAGAGGCGAACCAGACATAGTCTCAGATAAATCTTTGTAGGAATCTCATTTTTTATGATATCTTCATTCAATTTAAAATATAAACTCATGAGACATGTGGCTTTTAAACCATTACTTTTCTGGATTGCTACATTACTGATTTCATGTATTTATATATGAAGGGAAAAAAATTCAAAACCTTTTTTTTACAGTACTTAATCATCTATAACTTATCTTTTTGAGCAATATCAACTGTGAATAATATACACTTTTATCAGGAACTGTTAACATTTAAAGTTAGGTAGAGCATTTCAGCTGTGAGTCTGTGTCGAAGGCTAAGAGGTGATTAATTTGTATAATTTTATATTTTGATAATTTTATAAAGTTAATTGTGATTTCCATACTCAATTGGTGATTACTTGAGCAACACTGATTATTTTTTAGAGTTTTAATAATGTTTTATTTTATTTCCATCATGCCTTTGTATGGCACTTCCTGTTATATGATCTGCATGAAGAGATGAACGATGCTACAGAATCATCGAAAGATTTCATGTGTTTCCTTTTGCCATTATAATCATCCAATCAAGAGACTTCAAAATATATTCCCCTCTCTTAGCTCACAAGCAGGTAAAAGTGTTATGTGGATGTATTTTGTGTTTATTTACAAGTTTAACACTAGAATTACTGACTTTTTATTTTCTGGTGCAAGCTCTGAGGTGTGATTCACCCCTGCGGAGATTTTCACAGTTCTTCAGTTCGATTCTTCCCCTGCTTTTGTTGTGCAAACCACCCAACACCTGTGAGGCCTGGCACATTTGCATTTGTTTACTGAGACTGGGGGAGCCTAGTGAGTTCAGGAGACCCACGAGGGCTTGAATTTCGAGCTTGAACTAGCAGAGTTGTTTCAGCTTTACTGTTAAATTCTGCATATCCTTGTAAAGGACCCTTAGTTGTCAGAGTTCCTCCAGAATGGCCGCCTAATCTTTACAGAGTTGCTAAATCTCCTGTAATGTCCTAGGCAGCTTGTCATTGCTTGGTAAACTGTGTGTCTGCCTCTAGAGTAGCCTGGAGATACAGCCAGTTTTGATCTGTTCTCCTCCAAATTCAAGCTCGTGGGTCTCCTGAACTCATTAGACTCTGAGGAGATGGTGAACTACAGTTTGAACTACCAGTGGCCATTCGACATCGTGCAACCTTTCACTTAGCACTGACCATTCAGCAGAGTCACTCAGCACTGACCATTCAGCAGAGTCACTCAGCAGTGGCCTTTCAGCATGCATTCTGCATCACGCAACCTAGTGAACAGCAGCTAAGATAGCAAGAATCACCTCATATACGATCAGTTCTATACCCAGTAAAGTTGAGTGTTCTGAATCCTGTACCATGTTTTGACTGACACGCTGGGGCGAGTACAATCCCCTGATCAGCGCACACCAGATAGTGAAAATCCTAACATTTTGTCCTTCGAGCTGGATAGGAAACCTTCCTAACAATTGGTCGTGATTCTGTCCATTGTGACTGTGTATGTAAGGGAGTGGCATTGCATGACTACAGCACAGTGCTGTGCATAAAAGCAGAGCGACCCAGGCGGGAGAATCATTTCTTCTTCGCATTTTTGAGAACGCACATCAGGATGGCCTCCGTTTCACTGTCACGCAGGAAGAACCTCTCCACGCAACAGGCTTTGGCCTGGCTTCAGGAAATGGACGAAGCAGACTCTGATGGAGGAGAGATTTCATTTGTCCAGCAGACCACTGCCCATTTAGAGTGAGGTTCATGTACATTTACCATTCTCTATTTGTTTATCTTCAGACAACACCTTCGATTTGATGACAAGGAGACGCAGGTAGAACGGGTGAAAACAAATTTGCTGCAATCTCCTACATCTGGACACGCTTCAACAAGAACTGTGCTGAGAGTTTCACTCCAGGAGAACACATGACCATAGATCAGACCTGGGCAAACTACGGCCCGCGGGCCACATCCAGCCCTTTGTACGCCCCTGTCCGGCCCGCGTGAGGCCAATCATAAATTATAAGGATGCACCAAAAAATCGGCCACAGGAAGTTTTCTGGAGAAATACCTAAAATCACTGAAACAACACGACCGAAACACAATTGTAATGACACAATAAAAAACGCAGCATGCACACGGTTATCTGGATAAAAGCTAACATGTCTGCGGTGTGGACTTATTTCAATATCTTGGAGAAAGACCCACGGATAGCGATTTGCAAAACATGCAATGCTGAAATTTCAAGAGAGGATGTATCTGCAAAGAGTTTCTCCACGTTGGGTTTAATTTATCACCTGAAATCCAAACATCCCGATTGCCATTCTAAATATGAGAAGAATGCGGCACAGAAAAGAAGTCAATCCGAGCATGCGCACTCCGTCTGCAGCAGACTTTTTTGAAAAGGCAAGAAAGTTTTCCAGTGATGTGCCAAGGAAAAAGGCATAACAAAAAAAATATGGAATTCATTGCCTTAGATCACGTGGTCATCGTTGAAACATTCCCCATAGATGATAATTATTATAATTTAATAATACGTTCCATTCACTTGAATGGGCTTCCAAACGTTCGGCAGGCAATTATTTCGTATAACAGACCGTTGCTAATAATAATTGACCGCTGTCTGTCTGTCAATACTATGAATGGTAACAAATAAGTAATAATAATTTATAATTATAAATAAAAAACTTTTGTAATTGAATTTATTCTTCGAATTGCAATTCATTGATTTTAGTGAGTTTAGGTTAACAATAATTTTTTTTTCTTATTTGACCTATACTCCACAATTTCACAAATATTTACAGAATAGTTTTATTCTTCCGATGATCAGTACCAGCTATTCAAAATATATAATTTAGTGCATTTTACAATGAAAGAAATTTGAGCAGAATGAAGTTTAAGTTATTGTTGGTGTGGCCCTCTGACACAATTCAGGTTTCTCATGTGGCCCGTTGTAAAAATCAATTGCCCACCCCTGAAATAGATGAACAGCTGTTCCCTACCAAGGTTCGTTGTCCATTCACACAGTATATCGCAACGAAGCCAGACAAATTTGGGATCAAGTTCTGGATGGCCACGGATTTGGAGACCAAATATGTCTGCAATGCATCTCTCTCTCTCTCTCTCTCTCTCTGCTTTTACAGTGTGGTGTACACGTGTTTACCCAAATGGCACGGATGTATTCCGTAAGAGCAGCAACACGCAGGTGGCCAGTAGTGTTTTTTTTACAATATGCTGGACCTGGCGGCGGTGAATGCCTACATTTAGCACAAGGCATGCACAGGGTGGACAGGCAAAAGAAGATTGTTTCTGAGTTTTCTTCTGGCCTCTGAGCTACTCTGAGTAAAGAAATGCAAATGTGCCAGGCCTCACAGGTAATGGGTGTGTTTGCACAACAAAAGCAGGAGAACAATGGAGCTGCAGGCCTGTGAAAATCTCAGCAGGGGTGCTACTAGGTGTGAGGGCCAGGGAATTTACGCAAATTTGCGCAGGTTTAGTAAAAAATCATCTAGTGTTAAAATCGTATGTGTGTTTCCATGTAATTGAATGTGGGACTGATGTTTGTTATTTAACGCCCTGTTTATTTAGTTCTACAGTGTTGATGTCCGCGTGCATTAAACATCTGTAAAAGAGAACCTCAGCCTTCGTGTTGTGACTGAGAGTCTCATACCATGTGTGTTTACTGTTACCGTATTTTTCGGACTATACTTTTTTCCCACGTTTTGAACCCCGCGACTTAAACAACGAAGCAGCTAATTTATGTATTTTTCCTGGGTTTTCCCCGATTTCACAAACTTCAAGCCAAAAACTGAACTCCATACCATTAGACCATTGAAATTTCCAAACCTAAACGAAAAAACGCACCTCACCTGTGTTCTGAGCTGCACGGCTTCGGGAGAAAAACTTTTTTTTTTTTTTTTTTTTTTACGCACGACGATGACTAAAGAAAAACTCCCGAGAGAAATAGTTGTGAAAGGAAGGAGGAAGACAGTGAACAATGACTTACTTGGTAGGCTACTGTTTAGATACAAGCCGCTGTAGCGCATTGAGTCTGGGTGAAGGGAGAGCTCACTAACTCCAGTTGCAACAGAAATTATATAAGCACAGACAGGTTTCCAAAACTCGTGCTTTTTTATTTTTCTTGGCAACAGCTTTAAGGGTTAGTCAAAGAAACTTAGAAATCAGCATCAGTAAATAATAAGGACATAATCCTCAGTCTTACATACATCCAGTAATACCGGAAAAATATATGGGTGCGCTTTATAGTATTCGTTTACCTGCACATGATTTAACTAGTTCAAGTTTCTAGTTTTCCTGTCACTAATCACACAGTCTGAGTTTGTGCTGTCAATAAACAATTGTTCATTAATTTAATGATGTTTTCTGTTCAAGTTTATTTTTTTGCCAACATCCTTGAGAGCATCCTTTAGTTCCCACATGGAAGCTATATGAAACTACAGCTATACCCAAAACAAACATGGCTGACAACATACACAATTCAACATGCTGTAAACTAAACAAGCTAACAGACTTACAAAGATAAAAAAAAAAAAAGTCACAATATGTGTGTTTTTGTTGTGTGTATATTGGGATCATGAGAAATACATGTCTACACTTTAAATTGTTCATAGGAGGAGAAAACACTCACCTGATACAGTCAGTGTAACTGCATCACTGCTCTGTGTGTATTTTGGGTCTGATGATTGAGTTCCTTTACAGCTATAAGGACCTTTATTAGAGTCTTTAACATCAGTGATTGTGTAGTTCTTATTTCCTGCAGCATTTCTACATTTTATATTATTTCTATACCAGTGGTACTTCCAGGATCCTCCAGTCTGTATGTCACATGTGAGAGTGACAGTTTCCCCAATGAACACATTCACAGCTGGGTGTATTTTCACTACAGGCTTTGGTCTCGCTATACAAAGATAATAAAAAAATTACTAAACAGTGCGTGTAATCATCATTTAAACATAATTTTATATTATTATTAAACAATAGCAATAAATGTTAAAATAATTAAGATTTTTCTTACAGATTTTCTAACTTTAAATCTGCAGTGAACATGTAGAAAACATGACGTACCTTTCACTGTAACTGTAGCTGCAGCACTGAACTCTGACTCGTAGTTTCCCCTGAGTGCTTTGCAGTAGTATGTTGTTTGTCCTTCATTAGAGATGATCACACTGAGTGGGTTGGTATTTTGGGTTTCAGGTGAGTTCTGGTTATCTTTATACCAGGAAAAGCTCCATCCAGTAGACTGCAGATTACAGTTCAGAGTAACTGTTTCTCCAGTGTAGATGAAGCTCTGAGGATTCACACTCACAGTCGGTTTGGGTTTTTCTGTTGATATGAAATGAAGAACTGGATTTACATTTAAAGCATAAGCAGTTGTTTTATCTCTGTGCCTGTGCATTTGGATACAGTATTTTTTTTAACAGTTTTTATGCAGCACAAAAATGAAAACAATGATTGAACTGAAGTGTAAAAGGTTAGTGTTCTGCCCTATAATGTTTTATAAATAGTGTCCCAGAATCTGAACCAAACTGCACACATTATTGTCTTTATATATTATTCAATAATTTAAACCCAGCCATTAGGGTTGCACAAGCCAGTACACTCTTAGTTCCAGTCCCAAGCCCAGGGGAGGTAAATGGGGAGGGTTGCGTTAGGAAGGGCATCCAACGTAAAACATGCGCCAAATTAAATATGCGGATCACGAAAGAGAAATTCATACCGGATTGGTTAAGGGTTACCAACTACCACCACAGGTACCGTTAGCCAACAGGGTACTGGTGGAAATTGGGCTCCTGTTGGCCGAAGGAGGAGAAGAAGAGAAGGAAGATGTCTACAGAGATGGCAGAAAAAGGAAAAGTGTAGGAGAGTGGAGATTCGGGTTGGTACTTTAAATGTTGGTACTATGACTGGTAAAGGGAGAGAGGTAGCTGATATGATGGAGAGGAGAACGGTAGATATGTTGTGTGTTCAGGAGACCAATTGGAAAAGGAGTAAGGCCAGGAACATTGAAGGTGGATTTAAACTGTTCTATCATGGTGTGGATGAAAAGAGAAATAGTGTAGAGGTAATTCTGAAGGAAGAGTGTAGTAAGAGTGTAATGGAGGTGAAGAGAGTTTTTGATAGGGCGATGATCATGAAGCTGGAAGTTGAAGGGGTGATGATAAATGTCATCAGTGCTTATGCTCCACAAGTGGGTTGTGAGTTGAAGGAGAAGGAAAAATTCTCGAGTGAGTTGGATGAAGTGGTAGAAGGTCTACCTAGGAATGAAAGATTGGTGATTGGGGTGGATTTCAATGGGCATGTAGGTGAAGGAAACAGAGGTGATGAGGTGATGGGTAGGTATGGCTTTAAGGAGAGGAATGTGGATGGGCAGATGGTGGTAGATTTTGCTAAAAGGATGGAAATGGCAGTGGTGAACACTTATTTTAAGGAGAAGGAGGATCACAGGGTGACGTATAGTGGAGGAAAGTGCACACACACTGTTAGAAATTGCTGTTAATTTACGGCAGAATTTCAACAGTATAATAATGTTATGTTCAAAAGCAGTACATTACTGTTTTATTGTTGTTGTAAAATGATGTGGACACAATATAACGGCATTTTGCCGTATTTATTACTCAGAGAAAAAAAAACATTACTATATAGTATTTTTGTAAACTGCAGTGAGCACGCGGGGACTTTTATCTGTCTTCATAACATTAACAGGTGAGTTCCCTTCTGTTTGGAGGATGGTGGATATTGGAAGTTAATCGATCTTCTATTTGCTCATTTTCAGTGATTAATACGCCAAATGCATCACTGTGTTGTGCAGCTGGATTTCAGACTCAGGTTGAATTATTCCAAATTACCGGGTGAGTTTCATTCAGAAAAATATGTGATAATCCTTCTGTAAAGTTAATTTTTCAAACTCCATTGCACTGAATCACATTGTCTTTGTATCACACTAAAATGACTGGTGTTTTCCGCTGCTTTTCTGAAATTCGTGAAGCCTACAGCGTTAGAAAAAAACCCTTATATATCTATCGGTGTTATTGTGTTTTACTTTTTTGCCCAAAAGATCTGCGTGCTGTTGCTTGTTTTCTTTCCGGAATGAAAACTGTTCTTTATACAAGAATATACTTTGCTATATGTTCTCTGTGAGTAATCATTTCCCCTCCACACTAGTTCTAAACACACACACATTTGTTTTTCAGGCGGTTAATTAGGATAAATCCGGAAAAGAGCACAAGGCTGTAGGAGTATCAAAGCGGACGTGTCTCCAGTCTACTTAAAAAAATAATAGATTTTAAGTGTGACTTTATAAAAGTAATACACACCACAGACTACACTCATTACACACACAAACATCGCATACACACACTCAAAACACACATATCACACACATGCATATTCACTCAAAAAAAAAAAAAAAAAGCTAAGTTTTTGTCTTTTTATTCCCTCGACACCTGCAGGTCAAATTTTAGAAATACTGTGATGCCTTACAAACTCTACTGTAGAATTGTGGGTCTGTGTTGCTTGTTGAAACTTTATATGGTGATTTATGCACATGAATTACTGCAGTTAGTAAAAGTAGCACTCTTTAGTACAGCTGATGTGTTATACAGACTCTGTGATGGGCTGAGATGTGTTCTAGTAGTTTGTTTGTACAAAATTATGGTTTGCAGTTGGAAGATTGGATTAACACCTGCACCAGCAACTGCCCTCATCAGTACCTTAAAAGCTTTCTTCACTCAGCTATAGTTACAGATCCTCACTGTAAAGGTACAAAAGTGAAGCTTTGAAATATGTACATGAACATTGTACATGAAAATAACAAGTAATAACTTAAACTCACACTCACCTGATACAGTGAGAGTAACAGAATCACTTCTCTTTGAGATCTGATTGTCACTGCATCTGCTCACTCTGCAGGTGTATTTCCCTCTAGAAGAGTCTGTTACAAAACTGATGCTGAACTCCTGTGTTGTATAAGGTGAATTTAGCTTTTGATAATAAGGATTCCTGTTATTTATCCTTTCCTCAAACCAGTCATAATTCCACTCAGTGTCTCTTCCTGCCTGTATTTCACACCTGAACGTCACAGTCTCTTCTTTGAAAACTTGTGAATCAGGCTTTATAATCACCATAGGTTTGGGACTCTCTGTAAAAACAAACAAACAAATAAATAAAAAATGTTATGCATGAGGAGAAAGAGGTTGGCAAAACAGAATTGGGATCGACAGGATTTTGGAAGGTTAAAGGATGCCTGTGGAATGGAGAAGGAGTTTGCTGGTACCAATTTTTAAGAACAAGGGAGAATAGTAAACATGCAGTAACTACAGGGGAATAAAGTTGATCAGTCACACCATGAAGTTATGGGAAAGAGCAGAGAAGAAAAGAAGATGCTTCTCTAGGCTTCTGTTCTCTTATGCACATGTTTGGCAACCCTATTTTCAAAAATCTAAAAATAAACAAATGTAGAAGAGAAAAAATATATAGTATAATAGGACAAACATCCAGTGTCACATGTCAAAATCGCAACAATAATAGGACTAGGAATTAAATATATATATAACATTAAGGGACACGCCTGTTTGCATGACCTCACACTCCACTATATATGAGAGCTCTCTATGTAACGTTGTGTTTGTGTGACCTCTCACTCCGCTATATATAAGAGCTCTCTATGTAACGTTGTGTTTGTGTGATCTCTCACTCCGCTATATATAAGAGCTCTCTATGTAACGTTGTGTTTGTGATCTCTCACTCCGCTATATATAAGAGCTCTCTATGTAACGTTGTGTTTGTGTGATCTCTCACTCCGCTATATATAAGAGCTCTCTATGTAACGTTGTGTTTGTGTGATCTCTACCTCCGCTATATATAAGAGCTCGCTTTGTAACGTTGTGTTTTTGTGACCTCTCACTCCGCTATATATAAGAGCTCGCTTTGTAATGTTGTGTTTGTGTGATCTCTCACCTCACTATATATAAGAGCTCTCTATGTAACGTTGTGTTTGTGTGACCTCTCACTCCGCTATATATAAGAGCTCTCTATGTAACGTTGTGTTTGTGTGACCTCTCACTCCGCTATATATAAGAGCTCGCTTTGTAATGTTGTGTTTGTGTGACCTCTCACTCCGCTATATATAAGAGCTCTCTATGTAACGTTGTGTTTGTGTGACCTCTCACTCCGCTATATAAGAGCTCTATGTAACGTTGTGTTTGTGATCTCTCACTCCGCTATATATAAGAGCTCTCTATGTAACGTTGTGTTTGTGTGATCTCTCACCTCGCTATATATAAGAGCTCTCTATGTAACGTTGTGCTTATTATGTATGTAAATGTTCAGTGTGGAATAACATAACAAGAAAGTTACTTACCAGTAACTTTTACCCAGAGTGCATCACTGTAGTGTGTGTAGTAGACTGGGTTTCCTCTTCCAGCTCTGCACCTGTAATGACCTCCATCAGAGACACTGACTGATCTGATGGTGTAGGAGTGTGTTTCACTCTCAGTTTCTTTGCCCAGTGTGTCTTTGCTCCAGTAAAACTTCCATCCAGCAGACTGCAGCTTCAGTGTACAGTACAGAGTCACTGAGTTTCCTGTCAGTGCAGCTCCTTTAAGGTCTGATGTGAGTTCAGGTTTAGGTTTTTCTGTTAGGAATTAAATATAATTTTAGAAAGTAAAGTACTTTTTTATTACACTAATCTACAGTAAAACAGTAATGCCCTCTTTATAACGATTGCATAAAAGTAGTTTTACAAATATTAGAATGAAAAAAATATATATATATGTGTGTATATATATATATATATATATATAAGAGATGTCAAAGAAATGTGTAAAAAAAAAAAACTTTAATTATTATTATTTTTTAATCATTAAATTCACACAGCATCTATCAATGTTTCATTTAGGAATGAAGCATTGACACACAACACTGTTGTACTTTATGCATCATTTTTGCACCCATGATCCCTCTTTTTTTAATTTTCCTTTATATTTAAGACTGTCAGAAATAAGCCCTTTTGTGTTCCTAAATACTTTTATGTTTGTAAATCTCGAAAATAATAAAATTATAATCATCTTTATGTAGCAGATATATGTTTTTACACCAAGTAATTTTTTTTTTGTTTGTTTTTAATATTATTTTTTTCAATTATTGTATTTTATTTCATTGATTGCCATCAAGTCTTGTGTAAAACAGTGAGGTTGTGGTCCTGGTTGCAGTGTCGCCCCCTGGCTGATGTAACGTAGGCACAGGGTGTATTAGAGTTTTAGAGTGAGTGGAACTCAGTGTTTTTCAGCAGCACCATTGCAGAGGAGAAGAATGATTCTGTCTCTGTGCGTCAACTATTAAGATATTAAACGTGAGTAATAAATCATTTCTTGTTTGGGTAGTTAAATGTGGCATTGTAAACTGTTGTCTTGTCTAGTAATTAAATTCAATTAGTAAATAACCTTTTATGAGGATAATACAAGTTTTGTCATTAAGAAGAAGCAGCCTCTTAGTTTTCTTGCATGTTAATTATGTTATTTTGATGAGTTTTTAACACTGTGATTTCTGGTCAATTGACTGATGTATCAACATTGTACATTTTGTAGTTTACAGGCAGGAAGGGCAGTAACATTGCAAACGCTTGTTCATATTTTGTTAACCAGAATAAATGAAACAGCAGAATCCAATTGGTGTGGAATTTGTTGGTGTTAAGCAGTGCAGATAATAAAAATCTACAACACAGAACAACAATTTCTACATGATCTGAACTTACTTTATGCTTATTTTATTACAGTTTATCACACATTTAATTGCATTATAATTTTAAAATCTAATTTAAATAAAATATGCAATGCGTCATTTTTTTTCCTTAAAACATTTGTGGGTCAAATTTAGAAATACTCTCATGCTATTTATACTTCAGCTGAAAGGTACTTGGGGAAAATTCCCCAAGTACCTCAAGTAATTTGAATATAAAGAAATCATGCTATGTTTAGTCAATTTAACTACACACAGTGCGTTGTGTTTCCCCACAGAGCATTATTACTGACACACCACCTGCTAATCTCTGGAGTGCTCTGGTACACACAGAAGACACTGGAAAATAATTGAGTTCATTTCTCAGATCTCAGCCTTTTTTCACACAATTCCGACAGTGTTTACTATTACAGTAGGTAAAGAACACATCTTATACACATCTTTAATTTTCAAAAAATTTAAAATAAAAAAAATAATGAAAACAGACAGAAGGAAATGTCTCTAAGTTACGCATGTAAACCTAGTTCCCTGTGGGAACGAGACAATGCGTTGAAACGCTTTGCGAATGCACGCAAGTGTTCACGCCCTGAAACAGTGTGTAATAAGTCAAAAATTGGACGCTGGCTATCACCAGTGGGGTGACGTCACGAACAGGAAGTATAAAACACACATGGAGAATTGCCACTGCGGTCCAGGTTATGGAACCGCACAAAGGTCAGCGGAGTGGACAAACCCGCAGCGTTGCAAATGTCTTGGTGGGGTACTCCAGAGGACCAAGCTTTTGAGGCAGCCAGACTCCGAGGTGGTAGAAATTTTTCTCCACTCCAGCGCTCCCTCCACAAGGAGGTCATATGCTGCCAGATGTGTTCTGCTCGTGGTGTGAGAGAGCAGACCCTCTGGTAACACATTTTCTTTGTGGCACTGAGGCCTCTGGTACAACCTAGAGCGTCTGGGTGGGACCTGGCCGTCATTTTGAAGGCTCTATCTGAGCCTGCCTTCAAACCTCTAACCGGGGCATCTTGGAGGCACCTTTTCATCAAGACCGCATTCTTGTTGGACATCTGCACTATCAGAATAGGAGACTTGCAGGCCCTTTCTGCCCCCCCTCCTTCCTGGAGTTCACCCCAGGTATGGCCAGTGCCTTCCCGTACCCCTGAACCGGTTACATCCCCAAGGTGCCCTCGGTCGTTCCACGACCTGTAAGGTGACAGGCATTCTATCATCCTCTGTTTCAGGCCCCAGACCAGGAAAAATTTTGTGAAGGTAAGGTGAATGAGGGAAGGCCAATTGGAATAACCTGATATTGGTAAGCTTCGGCCCCAAAAGCAAACCTCAGGAACTTCCGGTGAGATGGCAGAGTGGATACATGAAAGTACGCATCCTTTAGATTTACTGTAAAAAATCGCTCCGTACCATGTTCTTTCCACCACATGACATGAAAATACACCGGCGGGCCGATAAAGGCTTAGCCCATGACCTGGACACCTTGATGTGCAGGTCGGGAAAGAATGGGAGACCCCGATACAGAGGTTGCGACACAGGTGTCAGACAGTGATCATCTAGTTTACTGGATAAAGGCACTTTCTGCTCATAAACTGGCCAAGGAAGGAACAAAGGCGGAGCTGCATGCACTCGTCACACGCTTGTGAAGCCTGTGAGCGAGCGCTTGACCGAGCAGGTGAGGACAAGCCCATCTCAAAACACTCTGCAAGGTCCATTCATGAACCCCAAGAGCAGGCACGATGCTCTGACTCAGCAAAAGTGGAGCCAGAATCGTGAGTTAGGGCACCCACCTCAAAGAGTGTCCAGCGGGAGCGGCGAGAGCACAGAGATATGCGAGCACAATAAGTGCAGTCGGCTCCCCCGAGAACCGACTTAGCACGCTTCATTCCTAAGCAAGCCACCCACAAGCTGTGAGACGGAAGAAGGAAAATGTGCTTGACCTTCTTGCTTTATTTTTTTTTGATTGACAGTACAACACATACACACAGAGCACTTCGTGAACAAACAGAAGCTGGTGCTGGCCTCTCTCCATATGCATTTTATTCTTCCTGGTCGTGACATCACCCCTCCGATGACAGCCAGCGTCCAATTTTTGACTGATTAAACACATTATTTTAGAGCGTGAACCTCGGGCTCATTCCCAAAGCTTTTTGACCCAGCTCGAGTTCCTGAATGGGAATTGTAATGTTATACTGAGACTCAGATTCAGTGTAGCTTATTAAAATAATCAACAAATCAGATATTTCTATAACATATATTGTTAATTAACATAACAAAAAATAATGACATAAACTCACCTGATACAGTGAGAGTAACAGGATCACTTGTCTTTGAGACTTGATTGTCACTGCTTTTCCTCCCTCTGCAGGTGTATTTCCCTCTATAAGTGTCTGTAATAGAGCTGATGCTAAATTCCTGTGTTGTGAGGTTTGGGTCGAGAGTGTTATCATCTCTATACCAGTCGTAATTCCACTCAGTGTATTCTATTCTCTTTATTTCACACCTGATAGTCACAATCTCTCCTCTCAACACCTGTGTATCAGGTTTTATAATCAGCACAGGTTTTGGATTCTCTGTAATAATAAACATAAATCTATTGT
The DNA here is from genome assembly GCF_014805685.1 of Silurus meridionalis. NCBI lineage: Eukaryota > Metazoa > Chordata > Actinopteri > Siluriformes > Siluridae > Silurus > Silurus meridionalis. Next base: position 24,106,285 of record NC_060889.1, on the reverse strand, counting down.
TATGTATGAATGGTGAATTAAATCCACCATTAACAAACACTATTATTTAAATAAGTAATAACATTTCAATATGAAATACAGAATATCTGCTCAGCTGTTAATAAATGTTGAAGCTCTTTAAGAGGTGGACTGTTTAAATCAATTAAATAATTATTTGTATTAATTAAATAATAAATAAATTGTTCTAAATTCCATGACATATACCTATATCTTGTATGTATTTTCTCCTTTAGATAAACCTAGTGTTTAACTTTGTCTCAATAATAGTTACACTTTAAAGGTTTATTAATGTATCTCTGCTTTAATGCTGTCTTTTATTTTCATGCTTAATACCAAAATGATCACACAATTATATGTTCTTTATTTTCCAAACAAGGGTGCATTTTATATGATCATGAAGTACTGTTTTAATACACTTTGGATAAAACTTTAAGTTCTCCAAAGCAAGCATAAACAGGTAATACCCCCCCACAAGTGCACAAACAAAGAAAGTTTCTCCCCCCTAAAAGTTCATGCCTGGCATTGGCCATTCCACCAAAAATGGTTGTGGCTCAGGGGCCTTTAGAATGTCCTGAACCCCACCAATTGTTGCTCAGAACCTCTTCTCCAAGACGGGACTCAAACCCTTAGAGGAAGATCTTCCGGCAAGCTTTACCTTCAAGAAATTCTCCTACTTTGATCTTCAGGAGAACCTGAAAGAGCATCTAACTCCCTCGTAATGGACTCTTCAAGAATTTCCTTTGTCTAGCGCATCCAGACTCTTGTTCAGCACAAAGTTAATACAAGTAACCATTTTACCAACCAGTTTATGCATGATTAAGCTTGAGCATCTTGTTTTTGAGGTGAATTTGAGCGTTCTCATTTAGTTTGTGGGTATTCTGAAGTTAAGCTTGCCATTCCTTTTCTTTCTTTCTATCTCTTTCTTCTTTTTCTTTCTCTTCCTCCTTTTACCTATTCTTAAAATTAAGTTTCCTTTATTTTTCTTTATTTATTTATTTATTTAATTTCTTTTTGTATGTTTATGTAGTTAGTTATGTGTTGTGTTTGGCTCATTCAATAAACGCCGTATTTGTCAAGTCAAGAAGCTTTTACTGTCATTCAACATATATATATATATATATATATATATATATATATATATATATATATATATATATATATATATACAGTGTTGGGCAGTAAGTTTTACTACTAAGTAAGTTTTAATTTAGTTCACTAATTACTAGTAGTTACAGTAACTAATACTGTAACGCGTTACTTTTAAAAATAAAGTAACTCCGTTACTGTTACCCTATGGTGCGTTACTCGTTACTTTTTTAAATGAGTTAATTTGGGCTGAAGTGTAGACTACAGTCTAACTTGTTTACAGCAGTGTCGCATTGTAGGATTGGTGGATAAACCACTGTAAACACGAAGAAGATGCATTGTAGGATTGGTGGATTACCCTCTGTATACACGAAGAAGACGCACTGTGGGCATGTCTCCGTTTATTCAGGTCTGTGCAGCAGTAATGACGAGTCGAGGCGAGAGCAAGACGAGTTTCTCAAAGCAGAAATATGCTCATTATTTCACTTTAGTTGAGTATAAAGACAAAAACTTTTTAGTCAAATGTAAGCTGTGTCTTTCTGGTTCGAAGCTCGTATCTACTGCGATAAACAGCAACTCCAATCTGCCGAAGCTCCTTCAGATATCCCATGCCTCGACGGAGCTAGAAGCTAGAAGCTAAACCGGTGTTCTGTTTTCATACTTCAGCTGTGAAAGGAACATGTTTAAGACCTCAACACAACAGCAGAAGCTACTTTAGTGTTTGATTGTGAATATATTATTCAGCTTGTTTTGTTGTTTATTTCAGAAATCCTTGTGATATATTCAGTTTGTGCTGGTCTGACTTTAATAAAATAGTGTTTAAAAATTACTTTGTGTTTAAGTCAGTTTTGTGTTTGTAGACCATAACGCATAAAAGGGCATTAATGGCAACAATAAAGAACGTTCTTTAAAAAAGTAACTAAAAAGTTACTTTTAACAGTAACGCATTACTTTTTGGTGAAAGTAATCAACAAAGTAACGGAGCTACTTTTTGAATGAAGTAACGAGTAACTGTAACTAGTTACTATTTTTTAGTAACGAGCACAACACTGTATATATATATATATATATATATATATATATATATATATATATATATATATATACAACAGTCACAGAAAACACAGGGCTAGGGACTAGAAGGTGTCCTCACCACATAAAGTGCATGTGTGCAACCTGGTGCAAACAGTGCAAAAACAACATAATACACAATACAAATTTTTTACTGTTGTTCACTGCTTTTACTGCTTACTGCCATAAGCATTTTTCCGTATATACATCTTTTTCTCTCATGTATACAGCGGGGAAAATAAGTATTTGACACATCAGCATTTTTATCAGTAAGGGGATTTCTAAATGGGCTATTGACACAAAATTTCCACCAGATGTAGCCATCAAGCCAAATATTGAATTCATATAAAGAAATCAGAACATTCAAGTATACAAGTTTAGTCATAATAAATAAAGTAAAAATGACACAGGGAATAAGTATTGAACACACTTTATTTAATACTTTGTAGAATAGCCTTTGTTGGTGATTACAGCTTCTAGATGCCTCTTGTATGGAGAGACCAGTCGTCTGCATTGCTCAGTAGTGATTCTGGCCCATTCTTCCACACAAATGGTCTTTAACACTAGAATTACTGACTTTTTATTTTCTGGTGCACCCAACACCTGTGAGGCCTGGCACATTTGCATTTGTTTACTGAGACTGAGAGAGCCTAGTGAGTTCAGGAGACCCACGAGGGCTTGAATTTAGAGCTTGAACTAACAGAGTTGTCTTCAGCTTTACTGTTAAATTCTGCATATTCTTGTAGTTGCTAAATCTCCTGTGATGTCCTAGGCAGCTTGTCATTGCTTGGTAAACTGTGTGTCTGCCTTTAGTTTAGCCTGGAGATACAGCCAGTTTTGATCTGTTCTCCCTCCAAATTCAAGCTTTTGTGGGTCTCCTGAACTCATTAGACTCTGAGGGAGATGGTGAACTACAGTTTGAACTACCAGTGGCCATTCGACATCGTGCAACCTTTCACTTAGCACTGACCATTCAGCAGAGTCACTCAGCACTGACCATTCAGCAGAGTCACTCAGCACTGACCATTCAGCAGTGGTCACTCAGCAGTGGCCTTTCAGCATGCATTCTGCATCACGCAACCTAATGAACAGCAGCTAAGATAGCAAGAATCACCTCATACAAGATCAGTTCTATACCCAGTAAAGTTGAGTGTTCTGAATCCTGTACCATGTTTTGACTGACACGCTGGGGCGAGTACAATCCCCTGATCAGCGCACACCAGATAGTGAAAATCCTAACATTTTGTCCTTCAAGCTGGATAGGAAATCTTCCTAACAATTGGTCATGATTCTGTCCATTGTGACTGTGTATGTAAGGGAGTGGCATTGCATGACTACAGCACAGTGCTGTGCATAAAAGCAGAGCGACCCAGGCGGGAGAATCATTTCTTCTTCGCATTTTTGAGAACGCACATCAGGATGGCCTCCGTTTCACTGCCACACAGGAAGAACCTCTCCACGCAACAGGCTTTGGCCTGGCTTCAGGAAATGGATGAAGCAGACTCTGATGGAGGAGAGATTTCATTTGTCCAGCAGGCCACTGATACCTCCTCAGAAGAATCCGAAAAGGAGACGGAACAAGAATCCAACATGCCTCCACGGAAGATGCACCGTGGTACAGGGAAGCCCTGTCTGAGCCAGACGGCAAAAGACTCACCCATTTAGAGTGAGGTTCATGTAAATTTACCATTCTCTATTTGTTTATCTTCCGACAGCATAAAATTACAAGCATGTTTCAAAGCTTCCTTTGCCTGTTAGAGGTGGGAATGCTGCAGACCATCAGGGAGTGCACGGTCCATCAAGCCGCAGAACAGAGCCGGACTAGAATTTGGCAATTCATGCACTGATGGCATTAATTTCAATTCTGTTTGTAAGAGCAATCATGTGTCCCGTTGGTGCCAGTGTGGTTTGCTGGTCAGAAAGCTTTCTGTTGCCAGTAATCAAAGAGACAATGCCCCGAGATAGATTCATTTCAGTTATGCGACACCTTCGATTGATGACAAGGACACCCGGGTAGAACGGGTGAAAACAGATAAATTTGCTGCAATCTCCTACATCTGGACACGCTTCAACAAGAACTGTGCTGAGAGTTTCACTCCAGGAGAACACATGACCATAGATCAGACCTGGGCAAATCCGGCCCAGGTGAGGCCAATCATAAATTATAAGGATGCACCAAAAAATCGGCCACAGGAAGTTTTCTGGAGAAATACCTAAATCACTGAAACAACACGGCAGAAACACAATTGTTATCACATAATAAAATTGCCATTCTAAATATGAGAAGAATGCGGCACAGAAAAGAAGTCAATCCGAGCATGCGCACTCCATCTGCAGCGGACGTTTTTGAAAAGGCAAGAAAGTTTTCCAGTGATGTGCCAAGGAAAAAGGCATAACAAAAAAAAAAATGGAATTTATTGCCTTAGATCACGTGGTCATCCTTGAAACATTCCCTGTAGATAATAATTATTATAATTTATTAATACGTTCCATTCACTTGAATGGGCTTCCAAACGTTCGGCAGGCAATTATTTCGTATAACAGACCGCTGCTAATAATAATTGACCACTGTCTGTCTGTCAATACTATGAATGGTAACAAATAAATAATAATAATTTATATTGATAAATAAAAAACTTCTGTAATTGAATTTATTCTTCGAATTGCAATTCATTGATTTTAGTGAGGTTAGGATAACAATAATTTTTTGTTTTCTTATTTGACCTATACTCCACAATTTCACAGATATTTACAGAATAGTTTTATTATTCCAATGATCAGTACCAGCTATTCAAAATATATAATTTAGTGCATTTTACAATGAAAGACAGTTGAGCAGAATGAAGTTCAAGTTATTGTTGGTGTGGCCCTCTGACACAATTCAGGTTTCTCATGTGGCCCGTTGTAAAAAAATCAATTGCCCACCCCTGGAATAGATGAACAGCTGTTCCCTACCAAAGTTCGTTGTCCATTCACACAGTATATCGCAACCAAGCCAGACAAATTTGGGATCAAGTTCTGGATGGCCACGGATTTGGAGACCAAATATGTCTGCAATGCATCTCTCTCTCTCTCTCTCTCTCTCTCTCTGCTTTTACAGTGTGGTGTACACGTGTTTACCCAAATGGCATGGATGTATTCCGTAAGAGCAGCAACACGCAGGTGGCCATTAGTGGTTTTTTACAATATGCTGGACCTGGCGGCGGTGAATGCCTACATTTAGCACAAGGCATGCACAGAGTGGACAGGCAAAAGAAGATTGTTTCTGAGTTTTCTTCTGGCCTCTGAGCTACTCTGAGTAAAGAAATGCAAATGTGCCAGGCCTCACAGGTAATGGGTGTGTTTGCACAACAAAAGCAGGAGAACAATGGAGCTGCAGGCCTGCGAAAATCTCAGCAGGGGTGCTACTAGGTGTGAGGGCCAGGGAATTTACGCAAATTTGCGCAGGTTTAGTAAATCTTGAAGGTTCCTTGGGCCTCTTTTATGAACTTTGATCTTCAGTTCTCTCCATAGATTTTCTATGGGATTTAGGTCAGGTGATTGACTGGGCCATTCATGCAACTTGATTTTCTTTCTTTGAAACCACTTCATTGTTTCCTTGGCCTTGTGTTTGGGATCACTGTCTTGCTGAAATGTCCACCCTCTTTTCATGTTCAGCTTTCTGGTAGATGGCAGCAGATTTTTATCCAGAATGTCCCGGTACATCTCTCCATTCATCCTGCCTTCAATAATATGAAGTCTGCCAGTACCCCTTGCTGAAAAGCAGCCCCAAACCATGATGCTTTCACCCCCAAACCTAACTGTTGGTATGGTGTTCTTGGGGTGGTGGGCAGTGCCATTTCTTCTCCAAACATGGTGTGTAGAATGACTGCCAAAAAGTTAAATTTTGCTTTCATCTGACCATACTATAGTCTCCCAATAATCCACAGGCTTCTCCAAATGCTCTTTCGCAAACTTTAACCGAGCCTCAACATACTTTTTGTTCAACAATGGAGTCTTGTGTGGTGAGCGTGCATGGATGCCATGGCGGTTCAGTGCATTGCTTATAGTTTTCTTTGAAACAACAGTACCTGCTGATGCAAGGTCTTCCTGAAGTTCTGCCCGAGTGGTTCTTGGCTCTCGTTGAACTCTCCTGATTATTCTTTGGACTCCTCGGACAGGGATCTTACGTGGAGCACCTGATCGTGGCCAGTTTATGGTGAACTGATGCTCTTTCCATTTCCGGATAATGGCCCCCCACAGTGCTCACAGAAACATTCAGCATTCTGGAAATGTGACTATAACAATTCCCATCAAAATGCTTTTCAACGATAAGATTACGAAGACCCTGAGAGAGTTCTTTGCTTTTACCCATCATGAAGTCTTTCCTGTGTGCCTCCTGGGTAATGAGAAGCCTTTATAGCGGCCATCAATTAGGACTAAAGCAGCTGATATTAATTAGTACTGATAGGGGGCAGGGTTTCTCTCTCAATACTGACAGATTTCAGGTGATCTCCTGGCATTCTATGACATTTTGCACCTTGTTATCTTCATGTGTTCAATAATTATTCCCTGTGTCGTTTCACTTTATTTATTATGACTCAACTTGTATGTATGAATTAATTATTTGGGTTGATGGCTACATCTGGTGGAAATTTTGTGTCAATAGCCCACTTAGAAATCCCCTTACTGATAAAAATGCTGATGTGTCAAATATTTATTTTCCCCGCTGTATATAGCGGGGTTATATACAGCGGGGTTTTTAAACTATTTATTTGTATTATACAGCTGCGAATAAGTATTTGAACACCTGTCTATCAGCTAGAATTCTAACCCTCAAAGACCTGTTAGTCTGCCTTTAAAATGTCCACCTCTTGGAAAGCAAGACCCTACAGAGGATAGGTAGGACAGCTGAGAAGATCATCGGAGTCTCTTTCCCCACTCTCATGGACTGTGTAACAGCTTCTTTCCTCAAGCAACAGGCTTTTCAACACAGAACTAAACACACACACACACACACACACACACACACACACACACACAAACTGTGTGACAACATTATGTTAACATTTTGTATACATTTTTGTTTACATTTTTGTTATTGTTCACTTTACGTCTCTTTACAACAGGTTTACTGGCTATTTTTTATTTTGTATTTTGTGTATTTGTCTTGCACTGTCTTGTAAAAATCAAATCAAAATCAAATCAAATCTAGGGTTAGGGTCTGGCATGAGGGAATAGGATGGGGAGAAAAATAAAACAAAGAAAAAGAAGGCAGATAAATAAAGTATAAAAACTATATAAAATAAAATATAAGAATATGTCAAGATATAAAGATATATATATAGTGAGGAAAATAAGTATTTGAACACCCTGCTTCACCCTGCTGCAAAGCCACTTTTGCAAGTTCTCCCACTTAGAAATCATGGAGGGGTCTGAAATTGTCATCGTAGGTGCATGTCCACTGTGAGAGACATAATCTAAAAAAAAATAATCCAGAAATCACAATGTATGATTTTTTTAACTATTTATTTGTATGATACAGCTGCAAATAAGTATTTGAACACCTTTCTATCAGCTACAATTCTGACCCTCAAAGACCTGTTAGTCTGCCTTTAAAATGTCCACCTCCACTACATTTATTATCCTAAATTAGATGCACCTGTTTGAGGTCGTTAGCTGCATAAAGACACCTGTCCACCCCATACAATCAGTAAGAATCCAACTACTAACATGGCCAAGACCAAAGAGCTGTCCAAAGACACTAGAGACAAAATTGTACACCTCCACAAGGCTGGAAAGGGCTACGGGGAAATTGCCAAGCAGCTTGGTGAAAAAAGGTCCACTGTTGGAGCAATCATTAGAAAAAGAAGAAGCTAAATATGACTGTCAATCTCCCTCGGACTGGGGCTCCATGCAAGATCTTACCTTGTGGGGTCTCAATGATCCTAAGGAAGGTGAGAAATCAGCCCAGAACTACACGGGAGGAGCTGGTCAATGACCTGAAAAGAGCTGGGACCACCGTTTCCAAGGTTACTGTTGGTAATACACTAAGACGTTATGGTTTGAAATCATGCATGGCATGGAAGGTTCCCCTGCTTAAACCAGCACATGTCCAGGCACGTCTTAAGTTTGCAAATTACCATTTGGATGATCCAGAGGAGTCATGGGAGAAAGTCATGTGGTCAGATGAGACCAAAATAGAACTTTTGGGTCATAATTCCACTAAATGTGTTTGGAGGAAGAAGAATGATGAGTACCATCCCAAGAACACCATCCCTACTGTGAAGCATGGGGGTGGTAGCATCATGCTTTGGGGGTGTTTTTCTGCACATGGGACAGGGCGACTGCACTGTATTAAGGAGAGGATGACCGAGGCCATGTATTGCGAGATTTTGGGGAACAACCTCCTTCCCTCAGTTAGAGCATTGAAGATAGGTCGAGGCTGGGTCTTCCAACATGAAAATGACCCGAAGCACACAGCAGGATAACCAAGGAGTGGCTCTGTAAGAAGCATATCAAGGTTCTGGCGTGGCCTAGCCAGTCTCCAGACCTAAACCCAATAGAGAATCTTTGGAGGAAGCTCAAACTCCGTGTTTCTCAGCGACAGGCCAGAAACCTGACTGATCTAGAGAAGATCTGTGTGGAGGAGTGGGCCAAAATCCCTCCTGCAGTGTGTGCAAACCTGGTGAAAAACTACAGGAAACGTTTGACCTCTGTAATTGCAAACAAAGGCTACTGTACCAAATATTAACATTGACTTTCTCAGGTGTTTAAATACTTATTTGCAGCTGTATCATACAAATAAATAGTTAAAAAGTCATACATTGTAAATTTCTGGATTTTTTTTTTTTTAGATTATGTCTCTCACAGTGGACATGCACCTACGATGACAATTTCAGACCCCTCCATGATTTCTAAGTGGGAGAACTTGCAAAATAGCAGGGTGTTCAAATACTTATTTTCCTCACTGTATATATATATATATATATATATATATATATATATATATATATATATATATATATATATAGTGAGGAAAATAAGTATATATATATATATATATATATATATATATATATATATATATATATATATATATATACATAATATAATATATATATGTATATAAAATATATGTATGTATTTGAGTTTCTCATGTATTTGGTTCTGCTCCCATCAACTCCTGTAGTTTGTTACAAAAAAAAAAAAAAACAGCTATAAGAATAAGCTGTAAGAATAAATCACCCAAAGAAGAAAAGCATATTTTCCCGGCATGAGTTTTTTTACACTGATCTCTGAGTCACTTCTACTGACCACTAACATTCAACTGCTTTTCTCACCACACACATCCACAAACCTTTGTGTTTTGACTAAATATCAACAGTGGGTATTGTGTCACGGCAAGGAAACAAACAAACAAAAAACACAACAAACATGGATGACAACAAACACAAGCCAGGATGTTTTTAAAAGTAAACGATTTAACAGGACACAAAGCAGAACTCATCCATTTTTGTTTAACATGTTTAATATGAATTTCATAAAACAGGTGCACCAGTGTATTTTTATTAAATGTAAGTAAATAATTTTTTATGGAACACATGTTAAAGTGCACATTGTCTTTATTAGAAGAGATATTGGGTATATTTAAACCGGATATTTTTTAAGCACTTGGTGTTTTACCTACAAAGCAATAAAAGTAGGTTGTGTTGCCACCACAAACATCATTAATGTGAGCATTTTAATATTGGCGTCTCTAATAAATTATAATGGCGCTTTCAAATGGCTTGAATTTTTCTTTGGCTTTTGTGGATTGAATTGTCCAATACTATTATTTGAATTATGATTATTGATTTATGTCTGAATTACATTGTAATTTTAATCCTGTTTACTTGATTATTTGTTTTTAGAAACACTGAGTGTCAGCAAGTAAACTAAAGTTATGTACGTTGATGTTTGATTTTTTGTCCAATCAAAGTCAATACTGATGACTCTTTTACCATAGACTCCTTAATAAAAAGCTCTTTTTCTTTAACCAATCAGATTTCATATTCGCATATACAGGCTCAGCTAGGACAAATGGACTTATGTCTTTTTATTTTACATCTGTTGAAGACGAGCTGACTCTAGCTAGGACAACAACAGGTACCATGCCACATTTAGAGTGGTCTCTCTCTCTCTCTCTCTCTCTCTCTCTCTCTCTCACACACACACACACACACAGACACACACAATTATATAAAAAGCAGTACAAGAGAATTATCATTATCAGAGCATTTGTGTGTATGCATTTATAATAAAAATTCAGTCTATGGTCTCACCAAATCTATGTTTAAAGCTCAGAGTAACATTCAATGTTCTTATGAAGATCAATTATTTCACCTGTATTGTGCATAATATTATTTTACTCATTAAAACCACTTGTAAATAAACAGACTGAGATTTACAAGCATATTGGAGGTAGATAGAAAAATACATTAATTACCTGCTTGTATACCATGGATGAGTTCAATCAATACTAAACATAGAAAAAAGAGAAAAATACAGGTGTAAGTAAACAATAAAGCTTGCTATGCTTGTTTTAATAAAATATATTTAGTCCTTAAATTCCAAAGTTATTGTTTCCCAATAACAGCATATCAGAAGTGTTGATTCCTCTGTATTGTAGCGTTATGCAGATGATTACCACGGCTGAGTTTATTAATCAGCATGCCATAAGTTTTATTATAGATTCATGTTCAATGTGTGACAAGATACAAACCATAAGTTAGATGTCACAAAAAGGTGTTGTTGTTTCATTACAAAGTATGTTTCCATGTTACATAGAAACCACAGAGCACAAAGTCTCAATGTGTCCAAAATCTAGTGAAATGATCACCTTTCTCAAGGCAGAACGATTCTGAGCATTATAAAGCAATGATGCTTATAAGTCTTGTTATAAATGTATTGTAATTTCTATGTTAGTTACTTAAAATACCTTCTATTTGTCATGGCCGCTGCCAGGTTAACACTAAGACCTGCAGTTTTATTGCATATTTACAATAGCACTGGTTCGTACTTTACAGAGTATGAAACCAAACTAATGTCAAATAAACAAACATTTATTTAAACATAGGTTTTAAACATTTAAATCCTAAATACACCGACCAGGAATAACTTTATAGCCACCGATCAGGATTTATGATCTGCCATTAAAATTTTGAACTCAGCTTTGATCATTTTCTACAAACAAATGAGAGTATGTTTTATATTAAAATATATTAAGTGTATTTTTTACACACCATGGAAAGCAGCATGCAGTGTTCATAGTCACAATAAATTCAATAGACATAAATATATAAAATGATCACATGGCATCACATATCAGAACTCTTACTGTGTTAATTAGTTTTTATTTACCACCAAACACTTTAAAAAACACAGAAAACATTTACTCACAGATCATCACACAGAGTGGACGGAGCTCCATCCTGTCCTACTGATGATGAGTGACTGAGAAGTGTCAGTGTTAAATCCTTGACACTTCCTCTGTCCTTAAACACCAATCACATGAGAGAGAGAGAGAGAGAGAGAGAGAGAGAGAGAGAGAGACTTTTACATTTTAATTAGAATTACAAGCAGAATAAACATTTACTTTTATATAACATAATGTTTGGTTTAATGGTGTGGTGTATCTTTCCCATTTGGCCATATATGATGGCTTCCTTGAAAACATATTATTTTAAGAGACAGTGAGAGAGAGAGAGAGAGAGAGAGAGAGAGAGAGTTGATGCTAAAAAGTATTCTTGCTGTTCCTGACAGTGATAAGAGCGAGTGATCAGCATGCAGTTAGTTAATGAAGATGTCTCTCTACTGCACTTGTGTTTCTAATCGATTGATTTACTTAATTGAGAACAAGTGCAGACTTAAATGAACAGACCAACAATTAAAAAAAGTGGGGAAAAAAGAGAAAACTGAAATAAAAATGTAATTAAAATAAAGAAATGACAGCAGCCCTCATTGCAGGACACACGCTATGCACTGATGGGGAAACTGTGAGTTCATGGGGAAACTGACGTGAGTGGTAACATATCAGATTATTTCCATTCTGCTCTCTGTATTTAGTGTAAAGTAATCGATCATCAGATAAAATTAGATGCTGTACAGGCATTAATGATGTCTAACATAATGTTTATCTTTTGTTATTAGCTCATCTTGCAGCAGTGGGAACATGCATGTGTGGCTGAATTTATTTTAGTAAATAGCGAGATGCATGTGTGGCTGAATTTATTTTAGTCTTACTGAGTGTGTGAAGGACAGAGCAGTTCCTCTTTTCTCAATGTTTATAGCCATACAGCTCAACTAGACTACAAAACAAACAACAACAATAGCTTGTTTGTAGTCATTAACAGAAAAACACGTTAAATAACAAAGAAAGACTGAGCTCTGTGTAATAATGTCATCCAATCAAAACAAGTTGTTTTAAATGTAAATCAGATATGAAATGAGGTCAGATCATGTGTAAGTGTGTATGTAACAGAGCAGGTTGTCACTGTTGGGAGCAGCAGCATTGGCTTTTATATACATTTACACATTTACACATTCCATGTCTTTTATTTACTGCTATAGAAATGTGAGTACACACACACACACACACACACACACACACACACACACACACACACACACTACATTAATACCCAGATTCAAACACATTTTTACACCGTTTTAAACCCCAAATAGTCATGTCTTTATTTATTTATTCATAATGATCTGTGTTAGTTTTTTAGTGCTTTTGGTGATGGACAGGGGTCAGCATGGGCACCCTGACTTTTCTGTGGCTACGCAGCCACATACGCAACAAACTGTGATGCGCTGTGTATTCTGACACCTTTCCACCAGACCCAGCATTAACTTCTTCAGCAGTGTGAGCTACAGGAACTCGTCTGTTGGATCAGACCACACGGAGCATACTTTGCTCCACATGTGCATCAATTACCCTGATTTCCCATGACACTTTTCCTTCCTTGGACCACTTTTGATAGATACTGAACACTGCAGACCCGGACTAGCCCAGAAGAGCTGCAGTTTTGGAGATGCTCTGATTGAGTCATCAAGCCATCACAATTTGGCCCCCAAACGCACTCAAATCCTTACTGTTGGGTGCTGCATCTTTAAGGACGCTGATTAGTTTAGAATATGTTGCAGATAAAAAAGCAACAACAACAAAAAAAAAAAAAAAAAAACAAGTGAAATGCATGTTGTTCTCATGTTGAAACCTCACTGAACTTCTATAAAGATTCCAGTTTGAAATTATCATTTTAAACTATATTCCCAGCGTGTGAGTAATTCACATGTTTAAGTGAATTGATAGTTTCTGATAAGTTATCTAGGCTACTTGCGATTAGCGCCATAGCGTCTATGCGGCTAATATTATACACTTCTGGTTTAATGTTTGTGTAGGCATTTACTGTTTTTTTTATATTGCTTGTTGAAATATTCATGCAATATATGTTGCTTTTAGTTGGTAAACAAAGTGAGAGGAATAAAAGACAAAATTCAAGATCTAAGTTAATCTTATTATTCCATGGGTAACACTTACACTCACCCATTTTTCAACTTTAAGCACAAAATGTCAGGGGTCATAATGTTACGACTGATCTGTGTATATTTTCAGTATTTTTAAGTAAATAAAATCTTTTTATTACTGTGACATGGTTTAATGTTTATAAATACAACTGAATGCAAGAGTTTTAACTTTATGATTTCTGAAGCTATAGAATCTGTGCTGTGTAATATTTTGATGTAATAATGTTAGTTATGGTTTTTGAGCCATTAGAACTTATAAAATAGAAATTAAATAGATTACACATCGTGATGTTTTCTGGCATGATGTAAAGTGAAAGCTTAAAAAAAGTAATAAAAAAATAAACTGGACTGTGTTTAATGCATGATTGGGACTTATGCCAGATAATTTCCACAGGTCATTTCTTTTTTTATTATTATTTTTTACAATCATTGTTTTTATTAAAATGCAACAGAACAGGAGCATACAATCCTTTTAGAATTTTGTTTTATTAAAAAGTCACTGCCCAGGTGTTTATTTAAAAAGATATTTAAAAAAAAAAAACAAGCAATATTCCATGTCATTTAATATATTATACTGCAATGTTTTCCCTGAGTAAATGCTAAACTAAGTAAATGGTAACTATAGTATTTAAAATAATATTTAATTCAAAACAGATAGCTAAAACAAAAGCAAAAAAGTGCACACGTTATATAAATACAGCATAGATAACAAAATTACATAAATAGAAATCACAAAAAAAATAGTTACAAATAGTTACAAACAGATAAGGTGTTTTTTTATGTTTTGCCCACTAGATGTCCTCGTCGCTTCCTCTGTGTTTTCGCTCAGTATCTTAAATTCTCACTGCCATCTGCGTCTTTTTCCGCGCGTGTATACTGCAAGGTCCCCGTTTCTTGGCTCTGGATTCGAACTCAGGTCAATTGTAAGAGTCAGATACAGCAGGAAAAAAATAATTTGAAAAAGACAATTCAGGTAAAGAAATAATTAAAAAGCAACACACGAGTACTCCTGCATAAATAGTTTGTAATAAAAATGCAAAAACTTGAACCAAAATCTGGAGAAATGGTAGAACCTACACTCCACACCACAATCTGTCCAAACACCACCAAACACCAATCCAGGAAACTGGGAAAATTGAACTTTTCATACACAGAAGCAATGGATGCCGATGGCAGCATCGCCAATGAACATACAGAGAAGACAACACGAGAAAGGAATGGAGGCCTCTAGTGGCCGAATATATAACAACAAGTACAAATCCTGACTGAACTGAATTATTAACCAAAAGCTGTTTAAACCATTAAACACTTAAAGAAATGTTTCAGCTTCTATCACTCTGTATGGTCTTTTGTCATCATCAGGTTCAGCTGTAAAACACACAATCATAAAAACTCCAAATTAGCATCTTATTAAATGTTTCATTTTATAATTAATGAAGAACACTGTATTCTTACTTCTGTTGAATTTCACTAGCAGGATGATGGTCACCAGCACATACATACAGATTGCTACTACACTGCTGAGGATCTTCAGCACTGACACTGGAGCTTTCCCATGTGATTGAACTGGAGGAATAAATATTATTG
>NC_060889.1:23973998-24090891 GCF_014805685.1 Silurus meridionalis | reverse complement strand
TGGAACATTTCACTGATTGGACATGATTTGGAAAGGCTCACACTTCACTGTAAAACAGACCTGGGCAAACTACGGCCCGTGTGGGGTGAATCATAAATTATAGTGATACACCAAAAATTCGGCCACAGAAAATTTTCAGCCGATATACCGAAATCACAGAAACAACACGGCAGAAACACAATTGTAATGACACAATAAAAAAGCGCAGCCAGCACACGGTTATCTGGATAAGAGCCAACATGTCTGCGGTGTGGACCTACTTCAATATCTCGGAGAAAGACCCACGGAAAGCGATTTGCAAAACATACAATGATGAAATTTAAGGAGGGGGTGTATCTGCAAAGAGTTTCTCCATGTCGGGTTTTATTTATCACCTGAAATCCATACATCCCGTTTGCCATTTTAAATATGAGAATAATGCGGCACAGAAAAGAACTCAATCCGAGCATGCGCGCTGCGTCTTTTAGCGAACGTTTTTAAAAAGGCAAGAAAGTTTTCCAGTGATGTGCTAAGGCAAAAGGCATAAAAAAAATGAATGTAAAGAATTCATTGCATTAGATCAGTGGTCACGATTGACAGCTTGATCTTTGAAACATTCCCTGTAGAGCCCGAAAATAATAATTATTACAATATAATAATACGTTCCATTCACTTGAATGGGCTTCCAGACGTTCGGCAGTCAATTATTTTTCGTAGACCAGACCGTTGCTAATAATAATGTCTGTCTGTCAATACTATAAATAGTAACATATAAATAATAATTTATAATAAATAAAAAACATTTGTAATTCATTTATTCTTTAAATTGCATTTCATTGATTTTAGTGAGGTTAACAATACTTTTTTTTGTTTTCTTATTTGACCTATACACCACAATTTTACATAAATATTTACAGAATAGTTTTATACTTCTAAATATCAGTACCAGCTATTCAAAATATATAATTAAGTGCATTTTACAATGGAAGAAATTGAGCAGAATGAAGTTCAAGTTATCGTTGGTGTGGCCCTCTGACACAATTCAGGTTTCTCATGTGGGCAAAATTAATTGCCCACCCCTGCTGTAAAAGGGTTCATATACAGTTGTGTTCAAAATTATTCAACCCCCAATGCTGTAAATGGTTTTAGGGAATTTAGTGTACATTTGTAATTGTATTCAGAATGAAATCCTACAAGGACTTCTTAAAGAACCATATGCAACTAAAATGACATCAATTAGTTTTGTAATAGAGTAGTAAATGTTTCTTTTGTGAATTCTTCATTGACATAATTATTCAACCCCTTAAAGACTACCACTCTGAAGAACAGAGGGTTAATGAAGTGTTTTCAATCAGGTATTGAAAACACCTGTGGATATCAGGGAGCAGCAATAAAGCCTAATAAGCACCAATTAGGCAGCTTTAAAATGACTGTGATACTCAGCTCCTTCTAGACATTTACTGGTGTGGTTACAAACATGGTGAGGTCAAGAGAATGGTCCAGGAAGACAAGAGAACAGGTGATTACTCTTCACAGGAAGGGCAATGGCTATAAGAAGATTGCAAAGATGTTAAACATACCAAGAGACACCATAGGAAGCATCATTCGCAAATTCAAGGCAAAGGGCACTGTTGAAACGCTACCTGGTCGTGGCAGAAAGAAGATGCTGACTTTGACTGCTGTGCGCTACCTGAAGCGTAGAGTGGAGAAAAGTCCCCGTGTGACTGCTGAGGAACTGAGAAAAGATTTGCCAGATGTGGGTACTGAAGTTTCTGCTCAGACAATACGGCGCACCCTGCGTAATGAAGGCCTCCATGCCAGAACTCCCAGGCACACCCCCTTGCTGTCCCCAAAGAATAAGAAGAGTCGACTGCAGTATGCCAAAAGTCATGTGGACAAACCACAGAAGTTTTGGGATAGTGTTCTGTGGACTGATGAAACAAAATTAGAACTGTTTGGGCCCATGGATCAACGCTATGTTTGGAGGAGGAAGAACAAGGCCTATGAAGAAAAGAACACCTTGCCTACTGTGAAGCATGGCAGGGGTCAATCATGCTTTGGGGCTGTTTTGCTTCTGCAGGTACTGGGAAGCTTCAGCGTGTGCAAGGTACCATGAATTCTCTTCAGTACCAGGAGATATTGGATGACAATGTGATGCAGTCCGTCACAAACCTGAGGCTTGGAAGACGTTGGACCTTTCAACAGGACAATGATCCCAAGCATACCTCCAAGTCCACTAGAGCATGGTTGCAGATTAAAGGCTGGAACATTTTGAAGTGGCCATCGCAGTCACCAGACTTAAATCCGATTGAGAACCTCTGGTGGGACTTAAAGAAAGCAGTTGCAGTGCGCAAGCCTAAGAATGTGACTGAACTGGAGGCTTTTGCCCATGATGAATGGGCGAAGATACCCGTAGATCGCTGCAAGACACTTGTGTCAAGCTATGCTTCACGTTTAAAAGCTGTTATAACTGTAAAAGGATGTTGTACTAAGTACTAAGATTGAATGTCACTTGGGGGTTGAATAAAACTGATAATGATGTGAGCTCAGAAAAGACATTTGTGGTTATTTCATTATAAATGTTATGTTATATTTGTCTGACCTACACGTGCCTCTTTGATTTAATTGTAAGCAGGATGACTGAATGATCATAATCAATGTCAAACCGACCAAAACAATCAATTTCAGTGGGGTTGAATAATTTTGAACACAACTGTATATATATATATATATATATATATATATATATATATATATATATATATATATATATATATATACTGTATATTACTCGTGTAACCAAGAATTCAGGATGCACTTGGCCCGAAAACTGAAACAAAACCCGAAAAAAAAATGTATGTAATGTAATGTGATTTGGAAAGCACACACCTCTCTATAGAAGGCTGCACAGCTGATAATGCATATCAGATCAAAAACAAAGCCTTGGGATTAAAGGAACTATCTGCAGAGTTCAGAGGCAGGTTTGTTGCAAGGCAAAGATCTGGAGAAGGCTACAAAAAAATTCTGCTATACTGAAGATTCCCAAGAGCACAATGGATTTCTTAATTCTCAAGTTGAAAAAGTTTGCCTTAACCAGGACTCTTTCAAGAGCTGGTCACCCAGAGTAACTGAACAATCATAGAAAAGGGCCTTAAAAAAGAGAGGTGACCAAAAACCCAATGATCAATCTGACTGACCTCAGGAGATCCTGTGTGGAGATAGGACAAAGTACCAGAAGGACAACCTTCACTGCAGTTCTCCACCAGTCTGGTCTTTATGACAGTGTATTTAAAAGGCAGGCTCCCCTTGGTGCAAAATCCATCAAAGCCCTCTTGGAGTTGTACTCAGACTGTGTGTAACAAGAGTCTCTGGTCTGATGTAGCCAAGATTGAACTGTCTGGCATCAATTCTAAACGTTATGTCTGGAGGAAACCAGGCACCAATTATCAACTGCACAAACCAGCCAATTTCTTAAATAATACTTTACTTTATTATTACTCTATTAATAAAAAAGAGACCTCAATAAAGCAGTGAGACCTCAATAAGGATTTTAGACTGGGCAAAAGTTCACCTTCCTACATGCCAGCAACAATTAGCACACATTTTACATTTTTGCCGTGTCCCATATGGTCTCGCATCAGCTGCGGCCGCATTTCAGAAAATTTTGTAAATTATACTCAAAGATATTCCCAATGTACAGATTTACTTAGATTGTACTTTGGATGTACACAGCAGAAAAACAACACTGTGCTAAAACGTCTCAAGGACGATGGTCTGCGAATGAATAAAAAAGGGCCAATTTCTGCTAGTACTGTCTGCACTTGCTCAGACAAAATTGGAATACAAAAGGTATTCATCCTTATGGAGAACATCTGCAAAAAATAATGCAAGCCCCTGCACCGACAGATGTTACAAGCCTGTGTTCCTTTCTCAGAATATTGTGGTATAATAAGCTTATACCTAAAGATGCCACTCTTGTTGAGCCGTTGCGTGAATGTCTGAGCAAAGATTTTGAATTTAAATGGACAAATGAGGCTTAACAAAGCTTGTGGATGTTAAAAAATGCTTATACAAGCCACTGGCAACTTTGCTGCCCATGAAGAAAGCTGTGCAGTCACCAAGGAGTTGTAGGGACAAAGCAGAGCTTAAGCGAACTGTACTGTAAATATTTCCTGGCATGGGTATTTCCTGGCATGGATATTGTTTGCCCATTTGACACCGCTATTTCTGAGGCCTACCTTAATTGATTACCATTCCAAATATTTGGAATGGGTTTTTACATTGTCCATGCCCACTGGGGTTCTGATTGACATCCTTAATGGTATCTTTAGTCACCATGGCTTCCCAGTTGACTTGGTTACAGATAATGGGCCACAATTAACTTCAGATGGGTTCACAACCTTTCAGCATGAACGAGAGATCATTCCAGTATGCACAGCTGCGTATTATTCTGTAGCAAATCTACCATAGAATGCTTTAACAGGGTTCATTAAGACTGCATTCATGGTTATAGTACAGTCTAAGCCTTGGAAACAGACTGTCTCTAAATCCTTCAAGTTTATCATTCCACTCCACATGCCACCATGGGTGTTTCACCTTTCAATTAGGTCACGGGACAAAAATAAAACAAAACTGAACATCAACCTCCATCCTTCTGCCAGCACTTGTTTTCAAGCGAGACCCCCATAAGCAATCACAGATGAAGTGATACATGGATGCAAATTCTCTGAAGAAGGTGTAAAGTGTGCAGGTATGGAGGAAACTTCTGCTTGCAATAAATGTGAGAACACTCAGCAGGCCAAGGCACATGGATATGGCCAGTTGCTATTATGTAAAAAATAAATGCTTGAGGTTACAGCAATATTCTGTTCAGAAGGTTCAAATAATTGTACTCTCCTGAATACATTGTTTTATTGTTTGCTACATAAATTTAGTTATGGCTATGATTCTGTTTTGTTATTAATGGTGATAAGTTGCAAGACAAGTATAGGGAAAGAATTATACGTTTTTGGAGGAATGCCGTGTCGACACTGTGTTGTTGTAAAGAATGAACACTAGGGGGAGATAGAACTGAATAAGAGAGTAGAGAGAACAAGGGAAATATATAGAGTTCAGTGTTGATTAAAAATGATGTTAAGAATCCTTGTGCCATCATTTCTCATTAATTAGATAATTAGCTAGTTAAGTACATTTTAAAACAGCCACAGCCCTGATTTGAATCTTATTGAACATCTCTGGAGGGACCTGAAAGTGGCTGTCCACCAACGTTCCCCATCCAAACTAAACCAGCTTGAAAGGATTTGCCATGAAGAAAAGATTGATTCCAAAAATGCTTCAACTAAGTACTGAATAAACATTTGAATACTTGTGTATCTGAATAATGAGTATATATATATATATATATATATATATATATATATATATATATATATATATATATATATATATATCCTTATTATTTTACACTCAATACCCCATAATGAAAATGTGAAAACTAAAAAAAAGACTGAAATATCACACATTTTATATATATATATATATATATATATATATATATATATATATATATATATATATATATATATATATATATTATATTAATGATTGAAGTATAAGCCTGCAACATAACAAAATTTAATAAAGTGAAGGGGATGTGTATATGTATGTGTAACAGATAAATGTTGTTATACCATATTATTATTATTATTTTTTGTTCTTGTACTTTTTTTTATTGATTTGCCATCAGGTCTTCTATTTTGAAGCAATTAGCAATTAGTAATGGTTGCAGTGCGCCCATTGGCTGATGTCATGTAAGCTAGGCTGAAGTAGAGTTGTAGCTGAGTGGAACTAACTCTCTTTCAGCAGTGCCATTACAAAGCAGAGGCAAGGCAGGAAGAGCAGTAGTGTTGCTAATGCTTGTCTATGTTTTGTTACCCAGAAATAAAAAAAAAAGGTAGAATCCAATTGGTTTGGATGTCTTTGGTATCAAGCAGTGCAGATCATAAAAAATACACAAACCAAAACAATGACCACTACACATGCATAACATTATGGCCACCTGCCTACTATTGTGTTGGTCCCCCATTTTCTGCTAAAACAGTTCTAATGAACTTATTCAGCAATTATAGTAACTGGTCTGTTGGATCAGACCACATGGGCCAGCCTTCACTCCCCAAGTGCATCAATGAACTTTCGGCACCCATGACCCTGTTGTTTGGTAACATGACAAGTTCTGGTTCGCTGCTCAGTAATCATGGCAAGTTTTGACCTTCAAGCATTTGTTGCTACTCCAAGTCTGTATGTTTATAAAAGGTGTTGTAGGATGGTCTGTTTGATAAATGGAGAGTTGGAGTAAAGTTCTCACTAAGCTGTGTGAATTAGGTGTTAGTTGTAGAGTTTTCCCTACATGCTGATACAACTGTGGCTAGTGGTGTGGAAAATTTTGATATTTCTGGGACTGCAGTTGAAGTGCTGGTTGATGTGGTAGATAAAATTAGAGTTTCACTACCCTGCATTCACCCTTTTTCTCTTTCTTTGTCACCAGGATCAAGGGATGAGGCCAAAGTGCACATTCTACCACATTGCATCACATGATCACAGCAAGAAGAAGCAGTGGCATGTAAAGAAAAGATCAAGTAGCTGTGTGTAAGATGGACATTGAAATAGATCAGGAAGTCCAACTGCTGTTACAGCAATTATTGCCTCCTTCCGCATGCTCCGTCTCATCCATTTTGTGCTTATAGACAAACCTTAAACTGGCACAAAGATGTATCGTTATTCTTGCTTTAATGTATGCTTGTAGGAAAGGTTTGAAGTGTGCTCCTCATTATCTTTGTAGGATAACTTACAGTATGAGCTTGTTAAAGTGGCTATACGCTGTGCTTTTGTGTTTGTTCTTAAAGCCTACAGATAAAGGTTCAGAAATCTTAAAAAAGTTGCTTTGCAGACATTTGTAGAGCTTGCAAGAGAAAGTGACTTTGTTGAACAACATGTGTGCTTCTAGTGAAGCTAATGACATTGACTCTTGCAGAAGCTGTCAATGCTTGAGGAATTAAGAACTGTCTACATAAAGTGTTGTAGTCCACCTGAATGAAAGGAAGGTTTTCTCTGTCTCAGATGTATTTGCTGATGAGTTTGTGTTGACATACAAGACTGTTTAGGCAGACCAAGGTAAAAACTTCGGTAACAACTAGTGGTGGGCCGTCAGGCCAAGCAAGGACTTCTCTGCTTTTCTCTAAACGTTATCAGAATCACTGACTTGGGTTTTAATATTTGTTTTTGGCCATGAATGTGTTAAATTATTCCCAATATTCTATTGTCATCACTTCATAGCTTTTCTATCAAATATACTGCTGCAAGGAGCAGTGCCACAGAGTTCAAATTTACATTTGAGTTGAGTTGTACATATGTATTGCTGTAAGGCCTAGGGAAATAAACAGCACAAGCTCTTTGTAGCTTCAACAACATAATTGATAGTTTAAATAGCGTGGTGTCATAAAGATATAGTATTAAGAGGTGGACTGATTCAAGTAGTACACCAGTAAAGGCATTTGTGTGAAATACATCACAGCCTGCCACTGGTAACAACTGATCAGGAGCCTAGCCTAAGATTATTTAACTGCTCTTTTCAAAACTCTTAGGCATGTTCCAGGTTTTGCTGGATATGATGCTGAAGGATCTCTTGATTGAAGTTATCAGCCATATGTAATTGAGGTACATGATCCTTGGTTAGTAAAAAGCAGACTTTAGTACCTGTTAAAAACCTCCATAATACTGGAGACACTCAGTCATTTATCTTAGCTGGCTTTTTACCTTTTTTAGACAAGTCCTTGGTTGGATGGTACATGCTGCCAATTGTATTTTTTGTTAGCTTAGCCTAGTACAGTCAGCTAGTTTGTTTGCTGTTTGTTAGTTAGGTTGGTTTATTCAAAATACAGGCTAGAGTAGTACATTTACATTTATGGCATTTGTAATACACCCTCATCCAGAGCAACTAACAATTACAACTGAGCAGTTGGGTATTAAGGGCCTTGCTCAAGGGCCCAGCAGTGGCAGCTTAGCTTAGTGGTTCTGTGATTTGAATTCATGACCTTCTGGTCCAAAGTGCAATGCCTTAGCCAGTGAGGTATCACTTCCCAAGTGGTAGTAGTCATTACAGTATGTTCATGTGTTTGGCACTGTCCATGTTCTCCTGCCTCTATGAGCCTGGTTTCCCTGTCACCATTAAAAGGTTGTCTTGTTTTAAATTGATGCAAGATGGCGCTGTAATTGGCAGCTTCAGCAAATCTCTGTCTAGTACTTTCTATCTGTTTGTTTACCGTAACCTGATTACATACCCCAGAGAGGAAATGCTTAACATGGGGCAGTTCAGTACAGACACCTTTTCACCAGGTTTTACAAACTTTTTTTTTGAGATCTTAGTCGGAGGAGCAGCTGCTCTCTATGGAACATGGAAGAGACGCAGATGGGGAAGCGTGCTGCACTAGTGAAGCTATGACAGCGGGGATTTTGAACTGCGCTCCCATCGATTAACTTGGCGAAACTCTGCTCATTGGCAAACAAAATGGACGAATTGCCTTTTCTCAACGAAACAAACAAAGACTTTGCACACTCCGCTGCTCTCTGTTTTAACCTAAATTGGCTTAGTCACTCAATCCCAGACAGTGGATTACTTTTTTCAAGCTTCCACTTATACCGAGCAGATTGCATAATGGAGCTATCTGGTCAAATAAAAAGCGGTAAAATCTGCTTCAACATTATTATGATATCTTGCATTAATCATCTATGAAATAAAGGGAAAGCTTTTCACATGCATATTACAGACTTTCAATAATTTAATTGTGCTTAAATCACCTGTTTGTGTACGGAGGATGACTCCAATTAGCACTAAAGGAAAAAATAAAGGACAGATTTATTAAAAGATAAAGCACTTAAGGGTCTGAATTTATAGTAAATTAATAACAGTGATAAGGTATGGCCCAATATAAAGCAGGTTTACTGCTTGAGAAAATTTAATATTTTCCACTAGTCATACATTTTTTGATCATCTGATACCACAGCAATTTACCATTAATTACAGTGTTTGTTTATTCATGAAGTAAACCCAGTCATTAGGGTTGCACAAGCCAGTGCACTCTTAGTGATGGTCCCAAGCCCGGATAAATGGGGAGGGTTTTGTTAGGAAGGGCATCCAGTGTAAAACATGCGGCAAATCAAATATGCAGATGACAAATCAGAAATTCTTACTAGATCGGTAAAAGCCAGGGTTATCAATGACCGCCACAGGTATCGTTAGCCAAACAGGGTACCGTGGAAATTGGGCTACTGTTGGCCGAAGGAGGAGAAGGAGAGGAGTAAGATGTTCACAGAGACAGCAGGGAAAGAAGAAGTGTAGGAGAGTGGAGGTTAGGGATGGTACTTTAAATGTTAGTAGTATGACTGGTAAAGGGAGAGAGGGAGCTGATATGATGAAGACGAAAAAGCTAGATATGTCGTGTGTCCAGGAGACCAAGTGGAAAGGGAGTAAGACCAGGAACATTGGAGGGGGGTTTAAACTGTTCTATCAAGAACTAGACAACAAAATGAGTGAAAGAAGGTAAGGAAGAAAAGAACTCTGGAAAATAACTTACTCTTGTGATCCAGGAGCTCCGGGAGGAGATACAGCATTTGAGGAAAGCCACGAGAGAAAAAAAAGCCTTGGGAGAAGGAACTCCGGGATGCGAGGGGGCAGGGAACCTCGGGACGAATTGCGAACTTGGGAAAGCCTCGGGAAAAAACTCCTGGATGTGAGCAGGAACAGGAAACTCAAAAAGGCTTGACAAATCACGAACAGGGAAAAGCCTCAAGAAAAAAAAATTCCGGGACGCAATCAGAAACGATAACATTTAAAAAGGCTTGAGCTGCCTACCAGGAACCGCAGAGAAACCTTCACTATGGAAAAGGCATTTGTGAAGGCTATAATGGCGTGAGAGAGGGAGAAACCTAGTATACATGAATGCAAGCTATATGGTTAGGTGAACTAAAGACCAAACGGTGCATGTGGGACATAAGAGGTTTAAATAAGGACAGGATAATAGGAAACAGGTGAAGGAGTGGGGGAGAGGGAGAGGAGGAAGAGGAAATTAACAAAAATGGGGAGAGATAGAAACAGGGGGCAAACAAGGGAAGGGCCCAACAGAACCCTAACATGTAGAGGAGTAGGGAGACAGATGATCTGCTGTGGCAACCCCTAATGGGAGCAGCCGAAATAAGAAGTTGTTTATTTATGAAGTACATGCTGTTTTGTTCAAGTTCCTCTCATCACTTATGTTTAAGCAGTGTCAGCTTTTTATCACGCTTTTTTTTCCATCACAAAAAAAAAGAGAGTAGAAAATGTTCATATAAATGTGTACTTGGTCTTGCAGCCTGCACTATTTTGTCATGCAAACTTTTAAAACAGTCTATTCCTTTCAAAATAAATTGCACACACAGTATTCTGTATTCACACTGCATGCAATTTAAAATGCTAAATTAGATTCATCCAAAGCAGCATCGAATCTGTTTTGATTTCCTGTCTGCTTGGCACTACCTATGACCTGAAGCATTTTACTGCCTTTTTTTCACAGATTATCTATCTTACTCATAAATAAATTGGGTTAAATGTAAAACCACCACGAAAAGGAGAAATTTCTATTTTTTGTATTTAATTCAGTGTTAAACCTTAGCAATAGACAAATAAAATAATTAAACAGACATGGGTATCAGAAATCTTGGCTTGTTAAATTAAAATGACTGCAATGAGAATAGACAGAGAGCATTTACTTACAGAGGATCAGACAAAGCGGATGGAGCTCCATCCTGTCCTATTATTTGCTGACTTACTGACTGACTAAGTGACAACTGCCTGTGTTGTAGCCTCGAAACTTCCTGTGCTCTTAAGAACATATCACACTTGACAGAGAGAGAGAGAGAGAGAAATATTTTTTGTTAGCAGGCTTAAAAAAGTCTTATTTTGCTGACACTAATAAAAGCAACTGAGCAGCATGCAAACAGTCAGAAAAATACTCAAATAAGTTTTAGTCTTAGACTTGTTAGCAACAGGCTGGAAATAAGACATCAGAATTTAAAATTTTAGCTGTAAATGTTTGTGCTAATATTAGAAATTTCCAGGTGCACATGTACATAATATTGTCAGGTTTGAGGCAAACCGACAATCATGTTAAACAAAAAGACTGTTTAACTTTAGGCGCATAAACTCATTCTTTACACCAATCAGCCATGACATTAAAACCACCGACAGGTAAAGTTATATAAAATGTATTATCTTATTACACTGGCACCTGTCAATTAGTAGGATATATTCAGCAGTAAGTGAACAGTAATTCACAAGGTCTCAAGTTGAGTGTTGGAAGCAGAACAAATAGGCAAGCATAAGGATATGAGCAACTTTGACAAGAGCCCATTTGTGAAGGCTAGTATTTTCAAAATTGTAGGACACTAAGGTACTAAGAATGGTCTAAGGAACATGTTATAGTGGCAGACCAGACATTGTACATGCTGACCCCTGCTCACTGCCATAACAATGGACATGTAAGCATTATAAATGAAGCATGGAGAAATAGAAGAAGGTGGCCTGGCATGAGTAATTACATTTTCTTTTATGTTATTTGGATATCCAGGTGCATGTGTGGTGTTAAACTGGAGAAGAGCTGACACCCAGAACCAAGCAAGCAGAGGCAGTGTGATGCTCTAGGCAAGTTTTTCTGTAATCCTGTCATTCATGTGAATTCTAGTTTGACATGTACTACCGATCTAAACATTAATGCAGACCAAATACACTGTTTTGTGTTTATGTTATTCCCTAATGGTAGTGGAACCTATCAGCAAGATGATGTGACTGCAAAAATAAAATAAAAAATGACTCAAGATCCCTTAATTTTGATCCAAGCATGATTGGCATCCGCTGGGCCTGATCCTTTTTGTGCCAGTCCTTTTTGCCAGTGGTTGGGCTTCCTTGTGTTATGGCTGTCAGACAACCAGCCACACCTCACTCCTTCACTTAACACTCTCGCTCAGCCTCTCCCTCCTACTAATCACCTACACCTGTCCTGCTCCTACTAATCACCTACACATGTCCTCCATTTACACGTCCCCTTTATAAGGTCCCTATTTCCCTTCACTCACCGTTCTGATCTACAGGCTACGGCCATAGATCATTCGGACTACCTACTGCTCCCTTCTCTGTGGTTCCATGCTCCTGGCTTCTCTTCGAAGGAAGCACTTAGTTAAGTTTGCCATTTGCTACAGTCCCATCTGAAGCTCCCTTGTGTTTGCATGTTAAGACCAAATATAAACGACTATTGGATTTACTTCCGGTTTCTGAACGCCTGGTCTATCTGTGACTATGGCTATCAGGCTATGGGGATGTACAGCAATTAATAATACATGTAGTTTACAACCTAGATACTTATTATCTGGAACTCATTGAATACTTTTCTTTAATATTTAATTTGTGTTTTTTCCTAAGTCTGCAGTGCCTGTTTGGTCTCAGCAGTTGCACTATTGAGGTTTACCAAATTGTACTTTACATTGGCTTTCAAAGGACAAGTGGCACTAATTCCAAAAGCAAACCATTTTTTGGCAGAAGTGTATTGTCCAGTGTATTGAAGTGTATTGGTTTGCATTAAACCAATTACTTGAAACGTCAGGCATAAATAATGGTGAGAGCAATGATGCTGAAATATACCTGTCTTTACCAAGATGTTTTTAAAGACCCCTGATGTAAAAATAATAATAATAATAATAATATTTTTTTTTATATATATATATATATATAAATAATATGCACGGATTAAAGCTGCGGTACTTTTATTTAGAAGTTTTTTTTATTCACGTGCTCACGACGCAATACGTAAATAAATGCTGTGCATTATTGAATCTGTCACAAGCAGTTTCTTTCAAGCCAAATGGAAAGCAGAACTCTCACACATGCAAACCCTAAACGGAGTCAAACATCAACTGATCACCTCTGCATGTACTCATCCATGTTAGCAGCACTCCATGGTGAGTTGTCAAGGCTATTTCAAGATCTCAGACCACTCGAGAATGAAATGCACATGATTCCCTCTCCCTTTACCTGCAGTGTGGATAATGCACCCCTGTGATGTTCAGCTGGAACTAATTGACCTGCAGTCTGATGCGATACTGGCACTTTAAATCAGATTCACTGCTGGATTTTTACTCTTCTCTCAAGGAACACAACTTTCCAAACATGAGAAGACATGCTCAGAAGATGTTGGTTCTCTTTGGCTCTACCTACATATGTGAACAAACATTCTCAGTGATGATGTTTAACAAATACAGGTATAGATCCTCTCACTGATGATCATCTGTCAGCTGTGCTTTGCATCTCCACATTCAACCTGACTTTGATGCACTCGTTAAAGCCCAGCAGAGACAAGATTTTCCCACTGAAAAATAATGAGTCACAATGGTAAAAATGTTCTCGTTTTGTAAAAAATTAATTAAATGCCTTTTTGTAAGGCAACTTCACTTTTTCATTGAATAATCATAACATATACTCTTACCAGTTTTTCAAAACAATGCGAAGTGCTGCTTTTCATAAAGAAATACAATTAATATTATGCAGAATTGAGTTCAGCCTTTTGGTTCGGCCCTCCACAATATTTATTGTTTCTTATTGTTTGTGGCCCCATGGAAAAAATAATTGCCCACCCCGATCTAGAATATAATTAATACATTTTGTATAAGTATTAAATGATACATGCATAAATTAAATATACAAACGTTAAAACCAAGCCTTTTGAACATAGTAAAGCCACAGTGAGTCACGTTTGAAAACACAAGTTACTGTTGCAGTAGAAAAATGCTATAAAAAGAGAATGGAATCAAAAAATGCAGCAAGCTAACAAACTTAAAAAGAAATTAAAAGTATGCATTGGTGTACAAATGCAATCCACAACAGTGACTAAAAATGTAATCATTTACTGCTGCTGTTATTTGTTGCTTTAGATTTAGTGTTTGTTTGCACCGGTTAAATTGAATCCATCACTATGTTGCAAGCGAACTGATAGACAAACTGATACTCGTGAGTCACGACAGGACAGATCCAGTGCGACTTTTCTGAAGTTCCAAACAGTTTACACAATAGCACTTCATTAAAATATACCATTTTCACATGATTAGGATTCTACATTATATACTATATTTGCTTGTCGTTCTGATGTTTGCAGCCTTGAATACACATACACACAATGTGATACAATGATTCAAATGAACCAGAAAAAGCTAAATAAACTTGACTTTGAGATTTTTATTTA
Organism: Silurus meridionalis; assembly: GCF_014805685.1. Taxonomy (NCBI): domain Eukaryota; kingdom Metazoa; phylum Chordata; class Actinopteri; order Siluriformes; family Siluridae; genus Silurus; species Silurus meridionalis. The sequence continues at coordinate 24,076,594 of NC_060889.1, read as the reverse complement.
GTGCAAGTGTATGACAATTGCTACATTAATATTACTGAGCAATGATTAAAAAGTCAGTAATATTAAAATGTAAAAAAAAAAAATGAATAGGTCATACATTAGGAAGACCAATTTATACTACAGGTTAAAATAGTTGAAATATAATACTTACAATAATACATTAAAATCAATCATAAAATGTATAGAATACCATCATAATGAAGTTTTGCTAAGGGTTTTCAATTATTTTCACAGCATGAATGCAGCCTTATGGGTCACATGTTAAAAAATATATTTTTCTTTACTAATATAACACTTTCATTCAATTCATTTTTATTTGTACAGTGCTTTTAACAATTAACATTGTCTCAAAGCAGCTTTACACCATAATTTGGTGACTAAAAATTAATAAGATGCTCTTTATAAGTGTAAGTTTGTCCCTGATGAGCAAGTGTGTCAGGGGTGACTCTGGCAAGGAATAACTCCCTGAGATAGCATAAGGAAGAAACCTTGAGAGGATACAGACTCCAGAGGAAACCCATCCTCATTTGGGTTGCACCGAATGTCCATTTGTTACAGATAAACAATGTTGGCAGACACCCTTATGGAGAGCAATTGTCTTATTTAGTAGTTGAGGGTTAAGGGCATTGCCCAGCATTGATACAAAGTCCAATGTCTTAACCTAGTATTATAATTTAAATATTATTTTATATATTATATATTATAGAAGTACAGTGGAACCTGGTTATCTCGCCCTCGGTTATCTCGACAACCCTATTAAGTCGACGTTTTTGAAGTGGAACCGCCAAATTCTCGCTTTTCCTAAGCATTTTTTATCGGTTATGTCGACTTTTTTAGGTCGCCGAACCCTAATATCTCGAGCACAAGGGGGGGAAAATTTGCCATTTAACGTCGGTTATCTCGGTGCAGCCGCAGAAGAACTCACGGAAGTGGCGGAAAAATCAAGTCTTACAGCTGCTACATGTGTTGTATTGTATACTGGTGTTAGGCGTGGTGCGGAGGCGAAAGCCGGAGTAACGGCAAACAGAAACTTAATTTAACAAAGGCAGAGCCAACACAAAATACGCGCGTAGATCGGGATAATCCGGCAAACGGCAGTCCATTAATGACATCAACGGTGCGTTATTGAGGAAGCACGGCGCAGAGGAATGAAGACCGGCAGGATCGGGGGGAATCCGCGATGCGCTTTGGAAAGAAAAGAGCAGCCTTTGAGAGAGTGCCGGTGGGAAGGCATGTACCGGAATACGCATGCGCGATAACAACGACCGCCGTGAACCAACATATACCAACAATAACGGACAGTGAGAGTGTGGAAGTTTAAATAGGAGCTGGTGATGATGATAAACGAGCACCATATGTGCGCGATTGAAGCGGAGCTTCAGAGAAAGCGGCCGAAAAGGCACCTGCCACGCTGAAGGGGGCCGAAGGGGGCGTGGCAGGTGGATTCCTGACAGATAAACATGTACTGTATGTATTTTTATAGCATGCCTTCATCAAACAAATCGCGGCAACGCTGTTGTGTAAAAAAAACCTTTAAAAACACGTGCATGCACATTCTCATTTATTAACGCACATCATGTACATAAAGAAATTTCAAGCACGTTAATAAATTGCCGCCATTTTGATTTTCGTTTATCTCGATCATCGGTTACCTCAATGCTTTTTGGCGACCCCCTAGGACATCGACATAACCGGGTTCCACTGTAGTACTAAAAAAATAAAGATTAAAAGCAAAACGTTAAAATATCAATGAGCCACTCACTCAAGCACAATACTAATATTAGTGCAAAATATCTCATTATTACTACATTTTTTGGTTCACTAATAAGTAAATAAAAAAATATTAAATATTGACAAACATACGGCTGTTAATGAGCACACAAGTTTCACCACTGCCGAGCAGAGATATTACTCGAAAGTTATGAAGAATTTGAACAATTCTTTAATAGAGTGGAACCCCGTTTTACGAGCATAATTCGTTCTTGAAAATTGCTCGTAGGTCCATTTGCTCGTACGTTCGAACTGATTTTCCCCATAAGAATGAATGTAAAAGTGATTTAATCCGTTCTGAGACCTCATTCGATCGCTTATTTCTGCACTTAAAAAGTTATTGTAGCCTATTTTACCAAACAAATACACCGCAAATTACCGTAATGTAAACATAATTTAACACTTACTGTCAGGGAGCTCCCTGATTCTTCTCCTGTGCGTGCCCCGCCCGCATGGAGCTGCTCGCCGGCTTACTAATCACACACCTGACTCTCATTTAGCACTCAACACTTCAGCACATCCAACCATATATAAACCCCTCATTCACCGTCACTCGCTGTCCGTTATTATCAATGGTTTGGCTGTACATAACACGATTGTCCCGTGCTTGTGGTCAGACATTTTTTGAGATTTCTAGTGAAATAAAAATATAAAACTAAAAAAAGTTAAGTTTTTGCTGCACTGAACAACGAGAGCGACGAAATGATACGTCATTAACTAAGAGACTGATGCGACCCTCCGCCGAAAACGGGGAAACAGCAGCGTGGGTTTGTTCGTGCCTTCGAAATTTGCTCGTGAAGCAGGGTAAAATTTTGCGAGCAAGTTTGCTCGTATCTCTGTTTGCTCGTACAATAGGTTGCTCATACAACGGGGTTTTACTGTAAAATGCCTGGGAATCCCTGCAGAATCTGGGAAATGCCTGTTGCTCTGACAACAACTCTGGGACGAACTTTGAAAGACCAAAAAATCCTGGATCATGTAAAATCATCAACAATAAAATTCAGCTACCCTAACTGAGTAATCCATGTATAAAGAACAAACTATTGGGAAATTTTATAAGACCAATTCTGTCTAATTTTCAAATAAAATGTTTAATTTACAGTATGAACATTTAACTTCCTTATCCTTTTTTAACATCCCTATCAGAAGTTTGTTCAATACTGAGAGTTGAACAAAGAGGCACAAAAATACAGAAACTCTATAATGCCTACTAAAATATGTTTTTACCATGTTCTCTGAAATAGCTGTTTCAGCAAATCCTGATTGGAGACTTCATTAACCTATGAAAAACAAGATTGTATATAATTTAGTGATGAATGATTCATTATTGAGTGTCAGTTATTAAACATAGTAAAAGTATTAATTTAATTTAGAAAATATTCACAAAAATGCTTGCCAATTTGAAAATATTTCATAAGCAATGATTTTCTTTGTGCTCAGGAGATTTTGTTTATATTTGCACCATTAATTACTAAAACACTCAAGTGAATAAACTTATATTATTTGTGAAGGGTCTGGGGTTAAAGCAACTAGCCATTAGAGGGGCTCTGGGACATTTTAGATTAACTTTTTTATTTCCTGAGAGAATATCAAGAAAGATGCACATTTCGAAATCTCAATTCCAAAACACTCCATTCTCTTTAACAAGAACTTTACAGAACTTTCCCCCATGGTGGGACGAATAAAGGCATATCTTTATATACAATATTAATACATAAAAAAGAAACAAGACACACACATACAATGAAGGAAGAAAATAAAACTGAGAATTATCAAGCAAAATAACACACACCGCTTCAACGTACCAAGTCCCAATTTCACATAAAGCAAAGCCTTTTTAAATTGTATTAAAGTTTGATAATATCTCAGAACATCTTAGACATGGCTTAATAATTTAAAATCATTACAAAAAACATTACAGTGAAATATTACATATCACGCAGATACTGTATTATGACTTCCGAAATCCTGAAAGTTGATAATACTGGTCTTACCATTTAGCTCTATTTATACACGGTAAACCACGTCCTAATAATATTAAGATTTTATAATTTCCTTTACATAAAAAAAGAAAATAAGAAAAAAATTGTTGTATCACAATGACAATAGATAGTAATAGATAAATAATCGGTGTGATTCTCAGGGATACAGTTTCGGTTTTCGGGGACCAAAGCTTCAGATTCAGCCTCCCGGTCAAACCTCTGTTTGTCCACAACACAAAATACACTAACACGCAGGTAAATATGTATAAATAAATCCATTGGTATCAGGGTTGTAGATGGGGTGTAAATGTGTGCTTGTATGAATCCTGTGTGTTTAAGTGTGTGAGCTCCAACATTCCCCTAGCATTAAAAGGAGATTGTGAAATGTGTAAATGTGAATTAAAGCCAGTGCTGCTGCTCCCAACTGTTACACACTTACACATGAGCTGACCTCATTATACATCTGTTTTACATTTTTACATTTACAAACACAACTCCTACTCTACCTAGCAATGAACATACTGATTAAATTACTTTATTACACACTCCTTATTTGTTTTTCATTAAATACATGACTTGCTTTCCGTTAATAGCAGTTTAGAAATTAAGCTTAGAAACAATGAGATATTCTTGTGGATTTTCTAGTTGAAAAAAAAGTGTTGGACTTTATCCATTAAGGAAATTGATTTACGTAAATATATACATTATATATCTGTCTGAATACACAGTCAAGCTTACAAAACACACAGGCCAAGCAGCAACAAACACTAAGCTAAGAAATTGGAAAATGAGAAGTTATATGTGCACAGTGGAAACTGGATGCAGACAGCAACGTCGACACTGAAAATATGGAGTCAGCATGAGGGAGTAAATCATGTTGACATCAAATAGCAAGTCCATATTCTTTTAGAACTGGGTTTTGTTGCTATTTAAAAAGCTGGATTATAAAAAAAAAAAATTCAGGTCAGACATCAGGACACTACAAATGAGCCTCTATTACATGTTATGGTTTCATTTTATGGCTAAGAACGAACACTGTGCATTCTGTCTTCGATCTGTAACACTTGACTGGTGAAACAGTAAAAAGTATTGGGCACCCAAAGCGCAATAATATACATGGAGTGCAAATGCTAGCCTACATCTTGTCCAACCCTCCTGTAGCACAAATTGACCAGTCAGAGTGCCCATGTTGCCCCCTGTCAACACAGCACTTACAGATCAGTATTTCTTTGGCTCCAGGATTACCATAATGCTACTGACCCTCCCCAAAACTTAGGGTATTGATGACTTCAAAACTGCACTTTCTATATTTCAAACTAACAAATTTGTGACTGTCTGGGAGGAAAGGGATTCTGGGTGCTAAAGCTTAGAAGCTGGAATTTAAAAATTGAAACTTTAAAAAGATTTTTCGATTATTATTATTATTATTATTATTAATCACTACACTGTCACCAGAATGTCCACTTGATAAACGATGCTGTTAAAACACAAAGTAATGACTTTTTAGACCTTCATTTAAAGTGTGCATACAGTGCATTATATAGAGCCAATCAGCACTGACTAAATATTCATCTTGTAATAATATAGTCTAATAATAACACAAAAGAAATAACCTGAATTTAATAGCTACTGTTGTTTGGAATATAAAAATGTGTATTTATGTTTAAAAAATGAACAAACACGCTTAATATATACTGATGTTTGGAATTTATTACTGTAATACTTGTAGATGAGAACAGAAATAAAATGGACGAAAAACACAATCAAATTGATAATTATAATTATTAAAACATGATTAAAAAACAAAGCTATAATTTTAATGTTAAAATATACAATATAGAAGCACCTAAAGAGTTTGAACAAAATTAAAGGAAAAATCTAAACATAAAATATGTAAAAACAAAAAAACCTCAGACATATATATCCATATTAAAATTTACTGTGCTAGTGAACTAGTAAACCTCCAGTTTTACCCAATGTAAAAGATAGAAAGTAAAAATACAACTTTATATTCCTCCTTTGACATCCCTACCAGAATTTCATACAATAGAAATATTTGAAATAAGCAAAAAATAAAACACAATATGTCCCATACGCCATGTTCTTTAGCTGTTTCAACTTTCAGTTTCTGATTGGAAAACCTTAGACTTTTTACATGGACCTATGGGGGAAAAAGACAGCTTATAAAGTTTAGTCCAAAATGTTTTATCAGCAGTGATTATTATTAATATTTTTTTTTTACTTTTGCACTGAAACATAAACACATTATAAACAAAAGAAAACATGACCATGACAAATAAAGGATATTTTGTTGGAAGCCTGTCACCTGCCTTGAATTCCTTTTTTTTTTTCCTGAGCATCAAGCTTTCAACAGAGGGCTTAAGGAGTTCTTTTGTGTCCCACCTGTGTACCACATTGTTTTCTCCTTGGTTTCTCTTTGGTTTGTCTTTTCAATGTCAGCATAAGTCACATCACTAATGGCAAAATCTATATATAAAAAAAAGATATACAAAGCTTTTTACAGAGTTTTTTCACTCTTTATATTTGTGTCAAAATTCTGTAGCAAAGCTCAAAAAAAAAAAAAATCACATTTTAAAATACAGTCTCAAATCATTGGTACAAATCTTGGAAGATGTCAGATGAAAGTTGCTGTGCTGTTATCTTTTGTATATTTAATTAAAATGCATTTATAACAAAATATACTGCAGGTATTTTAACTGATGTTAACTAAACTTGAAAACTAGCCAAACACGTCAAAAATAAATTTATGGCTATAAAATGGGTTTTTTGGAATAAAAAAATCAGTGGTTAAAGAGTTTGCTGCAGCCAGCTACTACCCACCATCCTGCAGCAATGTCTAAACGTCATTGGTTTGATACAGAAATGGTAATAATAGAATTTTAATAATTTAGAATTTTTACTAACTTCTGCCATATTGCTGAATATAATGTAAATATAGTGCCGATATCTCTGTTTGCTTAAGTAATCTATTGTCTGTAGATATTTTGAATACTTTTTGAGCTTATACTATATTCATCTGTGTTCTTCTTTAGTTCTGAATATACAGTGCCAGCTCTATTACTGCTCTTTCCTAGTTTTTGCATTTAATGAATACTAAATAAATATTATTTAATTTATATGAACACTCAACATTTTCACATCTACTGTATATTTCCCTCCATTACATTCTATTATTTTAGTTACTGAATGATTCATAGCAGAAGTAATCAAAAATGTTTAAAATGGTTAAATCAAATCATTTAAAAAGTCAATAAAAAAAAAAGAATGAAATCAAGTTTTCAGGGAAGAAACATGTAAAGAATTTTGTCCCATATTGTTTTCTTTTTTGTTTTCTTTTTTTTTTTTTTCTTTTCATTTAGTGTTAGCATAAGTCACATCAGCATCTATAAAAGATTATAGATGCAGCATTATTTATAGTTTTATATTTTTCCCGTTCTTTACGTTTGTCTATAAGTTATTGTCGAATTCGTAAAAAAAATAATGTTTTACTGAAGCCAGCTTCAGCAAGTTAAAGAATTTCAGCTAATTTCTCAACATTATGCTAAAATAATATATATATATTTTTATTGTAGATAATTTTTATTCAGCTGCAAGTAGAAACTGGATGATTTTCCCAAAAACCTTAAATTATAGTATAATGAAGCATTCCAGCTTCCTGGTAAATTCTAACCATGAAAGATGGCAAGTTATCAACCAAAACATTACAGTGTGCAAAAGCATAGACACATCTGCAAACATGCAGCAAAAGCTTTGTTGTATACAGACAGTCTTTATTTCCTCAAGAAATTACTTTGGTGATTAAAAAGTTCAAGTTGTGTAGGGAAGCTATTGCTATGTGACTGCTGTATCACAGCAATTCCATCTGTATCATCTTATCTAAAAAGTACTGCATTACAATGATTACACATCTTATTGAAATACAATTATTGAAAAGTAAAATCACATCACCTGAACTACTGGCAAAATGATCTGACATTATGTTTATCAAGTTATCTTATCATGTTGTTTCTGGTTTCTAATAAGACCCTGTGAATAGGTTATATTGCTAGTTCCAGCTACAGAACATTTAGAAAAGAATAAAATAAAACAACAAAATCTCTTGATATTTTATGTTGTCTCTAATGCAGCTTAAGTCAACAGAGTAAAGCAGTGATACAAGTTGAAGTATTAAAATATTTGGTGATATGAGAAACTTTTTAAAGTGACTTATTGTGCTATAGACACAAATAACTGACAATCATACCTTTGGTCTTGATGTAACACAACAGCAGGATCAGTAAGATTATTATGATGACAAACACACAAGACAGACTCAGTCCTACAATTGCAACAGTGGATAAAGGAGCTGAAACTAAGGAAAGAGGAGAAAATGAATATTTGTTTAAACATGAAACCGTAATGTTACAAATCGAATTCAAGTAAGAATAAATGGTTTCTTTACCTTTTACTGTAATCCAGCTTTTTGGTGACTCTCCTCTCTCTGGGTGTTTACAGTGGTAGAAACCTTCATCTGAATTTGAGATGCTATTGATGGTCATCTCTCTTCTAGCCTGGTTCTGGATGATAGAACCTTTATTATAGAAATAAACACCAGAGACTGAGATCTTTGAGTCACGATGTAAACAGCGTAAAGTCAGAGGAGTTCCCTCAGTTACAGGACGGACAGGACTTTCCAGGATCACATCACCACCTGTGTTAAAGAGAAAGAACAACTGAAAAATATGATTCTAGCATACAGACCTCTATTAATATGTTCTATGTGATGTGAATTAATGACCTCAATGCCATATTTATGACTAAAATGAAAAAAGAAAATTTTACTCTATTCTCTCAATTACAAGTATTAATTTTCTATTTTTTATCTGGTATGTTTGTAGCTATAATATCATGTTCTAGGCTAAATATATTATCTGAGAATTTACCTGAGACAAATGTGCAAAGGTTTGATGTTTCATATTGTTTATTGGATTACCAATGAATATTTAAATAATAAAGACCTTCTTGTATATGCCTGCTGGCCATATCTACATATCTATCAAGGATACAGTTTACTGGCTAGCTAAAACATAATACCACTACATTTCTTTTTCTTCTATTCATGAAGCTATGTCATAGACAATGCTATGCGAAAGCTCATTTAAAATGAGGCAAAGTGGAAAAGTATTTAAGTTTGGAAACCATGGACAACATGTCCTCCAGAATAAATTGGAAAGAGACTATCTGACTTATCAATGCTTAGTTAATAAATCTGCATCTCCTATCATATGGAAGTGCATTAGTGCCTGTTTAATATGGAGTTTACCTGTTTGGGAATGCTCTATCAATTCTAAATGGTATATAAAGGTTTTAGACCAAAAAATGTTTCCATCCAAAACATATATATTTTTTCAGGGAATGCCTTACATATTTGAGCAAGACAATGCATATATTACAATAGCATGACTTTATAATAGAAGATTACTGCAGTATAGGCCTTTCAGCATTTAAAAACAAAAATGAAACAAAATAAACAAACAAACAAAAAAAACAATAAAGGACACCCAGAACCAGCAGCTAGAATCCTGAAGACACATACAGTATGAAACAATATTCCTCTCTCAAAATTTCATCAGACTGGTCTACTCAGCACCCAGTGGGACACATGGACCTGTTCCAACTTTTTAAAAGCCCTGTTCCAGCCATCAAATTCACAAATGTTGTCAATAAACTGGTATTCTCAGTTTAAACATTTCATAGGGTTTTTGTTTGCTTGTTTTATTGGGAATAGAATATTGATTTATGAGATTTGCAAATAATCTTATTCTGTTTTTTATTTAAATTTTGCACAGTATCCCAACTATTTCGGAATTGGTGTTATAATTAAATACTACTGATGAGAAGTGATGAAGACTCACTGTGTACTGTGATGTTGACAGAATCACTGCGTTCTCCAGATTCAGACTGACACCAGTAAACTCCAGTGTGTGATGGAGAGAGGGAGCTGATGTTACATGTAGATCCTGAAATTGATGAACAATTGAACAGCTCATTTTGTGTGTGTCCTCTCACTGTCCATCCAGTAGAGTCTTTCTGGCCCTCACAGCTCAGTGAGAGAGAGTCAGCAGTAAAGTGTTGAGTTCTGTTGGGATTGATGATCAGAGACACTGGAGGAGATTCACCTGTTAATAAATATTATTATATTTAAGTACTGTATATAAAAATATATTCACATTTATTTTGTAAAAAAGAAAAAAACATTCTGTATTATACATTTTTTTTATCATACTGTAATACACATGTCTTCACTTATTATCGGAGTTGGGAAGTAATGAAGTATAAATACTTAATTACTGTACTTAAGTAGATTTTTCTGGTATCACTTCTTAATTTTATCTCTTTACTTTTCGGACAACTTCTTACTTTTACTCATTACATTTTTACACAAATATCCGTACTTTCTACATCTTACATTTTCAAAACAGGCTCATTACTTTTCATTTTTTCCTCTCACTGCGCACTGTTTTCAGCCCATCAACATATTTCCTGTAGTTGTGCGGCTTTTTCAATCTACCACTGGTTTATCATTTCCTGGCTTTTACACACACCACAGATGTAGACTAGTTTACGAAGCAAAAAACTAGCAAATAAGAAGCTTCTTGTGGCATTTTTCCTCATAATGCCAAACTGAACTTAAATTATTTTATCATGCAGATAATAGCAAAACATCATTCGAATCTGTAAAGGGTCTACTTTTATTTGTATTCCCTCATAATAACAACAGAATGCTGTGCTTTTAAAAAAATAAAGAAAACAGGCAGGGGGCGCTTTCTGCCATCTGTTACAGTTGTGTTCAAAATTATTCAACCCCCACTGAAATTGATTGTTTTGGTCGGTTTGACATTGATTATGATCATTCAGTCATCCTGCTTACAATTAAATCAAAGAGGCACGTGTAGGTCAGACAAATATAACATAACATTTATAATAAAATAACCACAAATGTCTTTTCTGAGCTCACATCATTATCAGTTTTATTCAACCCCCAAGTGACATTCAATCTTAGTACTTAGTACAACATCCTTTTACAGTTATAACAGCTTTTAAACGTGAAGCATAGCTTGACACAAGTGTCTTGCAGCGATCTACGGGTATCTTCGCCCATTCATCATGGGCAAAAGCCTCCAGTTCAGTCACATTCTTAGGCTTGCGCACTGCAACTGCTTTCTTTAAGTCCCACCAGAGGTTCTCAATCGGATTTAAGTCTGGTGACTGCGATGGCCACTTCAAAATGTTCCAGCCTTTAATCTGCAACCATGCTCTAGTGGACTTGGAGGTATGCTTGGGATCATTGTCCTGTTGAAAGGTCCAACGTCTTCCAAGCCTCAGGTTTGTGACGGACTGCATCACATTGTCATCCAATATCTCCTGGTACTGAAGAGAATTCATGGTACCTTGCACACACTGAAGCTTCCCAGTACCTGCAGAAGCAAAACAGCCCCAAAGCATGATTGACCCCCCGCCATGCTTCACAGTAGGCAAGGTGTTCTTTTCTTCATAGGCCTTGTTCTTCCTTCTCCAAACATAGCGTTGATCCATGGGCCCAAACAGTTCTAATTTTGTTTCATCAGTCCACAGAACACTATCCCAAAACTTCTGTGGTTTGTCCACATGACTTTTGGCATACTGCAGTCGACTCTTCTTATTCTTTGGGGACAGCAAGGGGGTGCGCCTGGGAGTTCTGGCATGGAGGCCTTCATTACGCAGGGTGCGCCGTATTGTCTGAGCAGAAACTTCAGTACCCACATCTGACAAATCTTTTCTCAGTTCCTCAGCAGTCACACGGGGACTTTTTAGCGCACAGCAGTCGAAGTCAGCATCTTCTTTCTGCCACGACCAGGTAGCGTTTCAACAGTGCCCTTTGCCTTGAATTTGCGAATGATGCTTCCTATGGTGTCTCTTGGTATGTTTAACATCTTTGCAATCTTCTTATAGCCATTGCCCTTCCTGTGAAGAGTAATCACCTGTTCTCTTGTCTTCCTGGACCATTCTCTTGACCTCACCATGTTTGTAACCACACCAGTAAATGTCTAGAAGGAGCTGAGTATCACAGTCATTTAAAAGCTGCCTAATTGGTGCTTATTAGGCTTTATTGCTGCTCCCTGATATCCACAGGTGTTTTCAATACCTGATTGAAAACACTTCATTGAACCTCTGTTCTTCAGAGTAGTAGTCTTTAAGGGGTTGAATAATTATGTCAATGAAGAATTCACAAAAGAAACATTTACTACTGTATTACAAAACTAATTGATGTCATTTTAGTTGCATATGGTTCTTTAAGAAGTCCTTGTAGGATTTCATTCTGAATACAATTACAAATGTACACTAAATTCCCTAAAACCATTTACAGCATTGGGGGTTGAATAATTTTGAACACAACTGTATGTCCCTTCACAAACAAATAAATAAAACAACCTGAATCCCAGTGAATACTTGCCTTACAGACATAATAAATATATGTATAGTAAACTCTAAATGTCTTTTACATAAACCAGTTCACATTGAAAACCGCTAAAATCGCTATGAAATTTAGAAGTGGTACAGTTTCTCCGGTATCACCTCGTTAACCGTCTGTGTGGAAACATAGCAAAAGTTCCCTTTGGTGTCCTAATGTTTTATGTAATTTAAAACACTATAATTACTTTAAAACATTTACAAGAACATTTTGTCTTAATGCTCTATGTTGAGTTTGGTTTTAATGATAAACATACATTTGCATAAAGCATCTATATTTCTCCATGTTACTTAGAGTATTATAAACATGAAATATTAATATGTGGTACATTTAGAACATCTAGAAGTAGTAGTACTGGCTATGTTTTACTTAAGTACATGTCGGAGTCCAAACTTCTTTACTTTAACTTGAGTAAAAAATTATATTTTTTACTTTGCTTTTACCTGAGTATTTTAAAACATGAATATCTATACTTCTATTTAAGTGAAGGATGTGTGTACTTTTGACACCTCTGCTTATTATTGTATGCTGCACACACATCCACACACCCCTTATTCTTTCTGATTCTGCAGTTTTTACACACTTAGTGGATCAGTTTAAACGTTTTAGACCTCCTCTTCCTTACTCATCAGATACTGAAGCTACTGTGGAGAATGTATTTGTTCTCTGTATGTAGGTGTCAAAATATAACTTACTGTGTGGTTCTACTGTTAACTTGTACTGTGCAATGCAGTCAGATACTCACCAGTTATGTTTACCCAGAGTGCATCACTGTAGTGTGTGTAGTAGACTGGGTTTCCTCTTCCAGCCCTGCACCAGTACTGACCTCCATCAGAGACACTGACTGATTTGATGGTGTAGGAGTGTGTTTCAGTCTCAGTGTCACGGCTCTGTGTGTCTTTCATCCAGTAAAACTTCCATCCAGCAGACTGCAGCTTCAGTGTACAGTACAGAGTCACTGAGTTTCCTGTCAGTGCAGCTCCTTTAAGATCTGATGTGAGTTCAGGTTCAGGTTTTTCTGTTAAAAATCAAATATAGAAAGATTAAAAAAAAAATTTTGACATGAAACTGAAAAAAGGAATATTAAATGTAATGATTCACTGTGATTAAAGTGAAGGTTTATAAAATAACTGCTGTGATATAGAGCTCTAATCTCTCTATAGTATATTTATTTTGTTATATTTATTACAATACAATTTAATAGATGTATAGAGTAAAGAATATTTTGGAGAATTATCACTAAAAGACTGAAATGAAAATGTTTAAGTATTGTCTGTGTGTGTGTGTGTGTGTGTGTGTGTGTGTGTGTGTGTGTGTGCGCATGTGTGTGGTATAGGTTAATTTTTATTTTAAATATGTTATATTTAATATAAGATCATCTATTTAATAATCTGTTTATTATTTATTGAAATAACCATTACATTGAGATACTGTAAAAGAACCATGATGCAATTTTGTCCCATGTGAAAAATCCATTTAAAAGCAAATGGAACCGACAATATGTGATATAAAACACACTCACCTGATACAGTCAGTGTAAAAGCATCACTGATCTGTGTGTATTTTGGGTCTGATGAATGAGTTCCATTACAGCTGTATGGACCTGTATCAGAGGCTTCGACATCAGTGATTGTGTAGGTCTTCTTTCCTGTAGCATCACCTAGTTCTTCATTATTTCTATACCAGTGATACTTCCAGGATCCTCCAGTCTGTATGTCACATGTGAGAGTGACAGTTTCCCCAATGAACACATTCACAGCTGGCTGTATTTTTACTACAGGCTTTGGTCTTGCTATACAAATATAATAAACCATTTAGCATATATAAAGTCTCCAAACATTATGCAAGTATTTTTATATATAATCTAGCCATCTTTTGGTAAATACTGTAATGTTTCTCTGGTGTAAAGTACTCCATATAGAATACAATAGGTATATACACAAAATTGCTGGGAAAATTGAAAATGATTCAAACCATTTCTACAAATTAAATTCCAAAGTGTAGTCAAGATCATATAACTAATTCACGAAGCTTAAACAGTGTAAATGACTATAACGTCATAATAAACATTTCTACAGTATAATGTCTTAAGAATGGAGAACTGACTCAAACTATGTAACTTTTCATTGAAATGAATATATGCAAAATGTCTCACCTCTGACTGAAACCCAGGTTTTTGGTGACTCACCAATCTCTGGGTCTTTACAGTAGTAGAAACCTTTATCTGACTTTGAGACACTACTGATGGTCATCTCCCCTGCAGTCAGGTCCTGGACGATCGAATCATTTATATAGAAATTAGCACCTGAGTCTGAGATGTTTGTGTTGCGATATAAACAGCGTAAAATCAGAGGATTTCCCTCAGTCACAGGATGGACAGGACTGTCAAGTATTACTTCACCATCTGTAGGAAAGAGAACAAAGCAATACAAAGAGATACACTTAATATTCACTACATAATACACTAAATTTACAAGCATATACCTTTAAGTGTACAACCTCAAATACAATGAACACTAGAGTTTAAAATGCTTTCAGTTTCTGATCATGTGCAGATAAACGTGTGTAGCATGTTTAAAGTGCAGCAGAAAGAGGAAAAGTGTAATTGTTGTGCAAAATCAATTCTAGTTACAGACCACAATATACTTTATATATATATATATATATATATATATATATATATATACACACATTTCCTTTTTTTTAGAACTGCAAATCATTTAATGCTCATGTGGAATTTACAAATAAAAAAAAAGTGGATTTACATTGCATAATTATTATTATGAATATAAATATCTCTTATTTTGATATGTATTATATCATAAATCTAAACAAACATATATAATCTATTGATGTATTATACATAATTATATCTATAATATATTATACAGTACCTTAAAGCTTTCATCATTTTCTCAGTATTGGAAATATATAAATTATACAATTATGTTAATTATGATGTAATGACTGAAAGAGGAAAAAAAATAACTGTAAAAGCTGAAGAGCGTAACCTAAGTAAAATAATGTTATTATTTCAGTAAAATTTCCAGAAGTCCCTCATTCACTTTTAGAGATTAGGTTTTACTGCAGTGCTGCCAATTACAGATTACTATATTAGTTTTCATGTTTTTCTTTCTTTTTATAAGTAAGGTATTATATATTTTAGGAGATGCAAAAAAAAAAAAAAATTTAAGAGATGCAACTAAGGTATCAAGTAAATTCTTTTAATATAAATTACAGTTTCGGCTTTTTTTTATGTTAGTCGGGTTTATGTATTAAATTCTACTGATGAGAAGTGATAAAGACTCACTGTGTACTGTGATGTTGACTGAATCACTGTGTTCTCCAGATTCAGACTCACACCAGTAAACTCCAGTGTGTAATGGAGAGAGGGAGCTGATGTAACATGCAGATCCTGAAACTGATGAACAATCAAACCATGTCTCATTGTGTGTGTATCTTCTTACTGTCCATCCAGTAGAGTCTCTCTGGTCCTCACAGCTCAGTGAGAGAGAGGCAGCAGTAAAGTGTTGAGATCTGCTGGGATTGATGATCAGAGACACTGAAGGCGATTCACCTGTTTATAATAAAATGTATACTTTTATATTTTAATATACAGCAATATTATATTAACGTTTATTTTGGTACAATATTTAGTGGTTCAGAATAGAAGTGCAAAATGTTAAACATTAATTCATTTTCATGTATGGAATAAGTTCTGTGTATGAACAACTATGTTCCATGTAGCTGTGTAACTATAACTTACTGTGTTACTACTACTACTGTGCAATGGAGTCACACTCACCAGTAACATTTACCCAGAATGCATCACTGTAGTGTGTGTAGTAGACTGGGTTTCCTCTTCCAGCTCTGCATCTGTACCCACCTCCATCAGAGACACTGACTGATCTGATGGTGTAGGAGTGTGTTTCACTCTCAGACTCTTGGCTCTGTTCAACTTTGATCCAGTAAAACTTCCATCCCACAGACTGCTCCTTTACTGTACAGTACAGAGTCACTGAGTTTCCTGTCAGGGCAGGACCTTTAAGGTCTGATGTGAGTTCAGGTTTAGGTTTTGCTGTTAGAGACAAAACAAACATAAATATTTAAATTTACTGTACTAGCCAACTACTGAATATGGAGTGGAAATATTTTTGTTTGTCTCTCAGATGATTCTGGTCTCAGCTAAACAATGAGGCCTACATATTTTTTATATTATTATATGTTACTGAGTAAGCACAAAAAATCAATAATTTGCTTAAAATGTAAACAGACCAAAGATTAATCTAATTGCAGGTCATTTATGATATGTTTGAAGAAAATACGATTTTCACAATAAGCATAAATAAATACAACTATTTACACAAGTGAATGTATTTATTGATGAACACATTTACATGCGTTCTTTTGATCTCAAAGATATTACTACTTTAAGGGAGCTATTACTTTTGTTCCTGCAGAACACTTTCCATTTCAAATATAATACTTTTTCCTACATCCTTTACCTCCTCACCAGGGTTTGTAAAAAAAAAAAAAAAGGTTTAATAGTGAACAAATTTGTTCTGTATTAAAGCTTCTGTTAACTGTGTCATTCTTAGAAATTGGCAAACCAATCGCATTTGTATATTAGGTGGTTCAAAGCAGTTTAGTACAGATCAGATCTCTGCAATGCTCACTTTAAATGCAATATAAATTAACCTGTTAATTTAAAATAAAGTGAAAGTGGAAAGTAAGAGCAGACAAGAGAGCGATACAATTATTATAATAAGATTTTGTTCCTAATACAATAAAATTTGGAACAAACTCTAAAACTAGTGAAAACTTTAATAAATAGTATAAAAGTAATCTAAAAGTAATCTAACAGTATAAAAGTGTCGCCTAATTATACTGTATTTAAAAATCTTTTTCACTCTTTTAAAAGGTACGGATCTTTACTGTGAAGTCACAACAGTTATCTTATTTCAGACATGTGGAATCAAGAGAGTAGGGTCAGCTGGATTATTAGGTGAATAATTTTTTTTTTTTTTACAACAAAACAAGTAATTAAATGTAAAATGATTGTTGATGTTTCTCCAGTCAGAATCAGCTTTTTAAATCAATATAATGACAACAACAGTACATAATAACAGTATATCTGGAACAAATCTAAAAGATTAAATGAGTGATATTCTCTACAGAGATCACTAATAAATTAATGAAAGACATTATAACAAAATGTATTTGCAAACTCACCAGACACCCAAAGTCCAACAGGATCACTCATCTTTGAGCTCTGATAGCCAACACTCAACCCTCTGCACCTGTACATACCACTGTTATAGTCAACAATGAATCTAATGCTGAATTGGTAATGCCCTCTGAAGGGTTCATAAAATCTGTCAGAGAACCAGGTGTATGTCCAATGAGTGTCTCTTTCTGTTTGCATTTCACATATGAATGTCACTTTCTCTTTTCTGAACACCCGTGTATCAGGTTTTATAATCACCACAGGTTTAGGACTCTCTGGGGAAAAAAAATAACACCATTAATTTCATAACACCATTATTTTTATGAGTAGCAATTTGTTAATCTGTAATCTAAGTAATATCAGTTTATCATTCACTGCTACTGAAGTAAATGTAGATCTCAATGTGAAACACTGACTCAATGAATCAAGTTCTGTTAAAAAAAAAAAAAAAATTTCTGTGGGTTTTTTTTGATAGATTAATTTCTTAAGAAATTTGTTTATTATTGGGGAAGGTGTAGGTAGGACATTTTAAAGACAAGTTAAGAGAAATGCAATTAAGATGGTTTGGTCATGTGCAGAGGAGGGACATGGGGTATATCGGTAGAAGAATGCTGAGGATGGAGCCACCAGGAAGGAGGAAAAGAGGAAGGCCAAGGAGGAGGTTTATGGATGTGGTGAGGGAAGACATGCAGGTAGCTGGTTTGAAAGAGGCAGATGTAGAGGACAAGGTGGTATGGAGACGGATGATCCGCCGTAGCAACCCCGAACAGGGGCAGCCGAAAGAAGGAAAGAAAGACTATTGATTCATATCTAAATTACTGAGTACTTTATTACCTGACTTTTTTATGAACAATAATGCTAGAAATAACCGAAAATATAATGTGATCACACTTTTAACATATAGAATTAATAAAAGAAAGAGAATTCTGACCTACACATGGTGGCAGAACCCCCACCCCCCAACACACACACACACACACACACACGTTTTCAGTTTATAACTCCTCATACACATTCTCCAATCTCTCATAATCTTTCAGATCCTACAGTCTCTTACACTCAGTGGTTCAGTAAAATTAAGTTTGACCCTCATCCTTTAAACTCATACACACTCAGGCAGATCAGATAAAGATTATGTTAAAATTTCTAAAGCACTTTTAATGCTTAAAGAGCGTTAAAGTTTTAGGTGACATTTTCTACAAAATGAGTGTTGTGTCACTTGCTTTCCAGCTCATACCACACCAGTCCTGCTCAGCTGTTTATCACACTGTCTCTACTTATTTTTGAATAATAATAATGAAATGATTTCTCTGTATGTAAATTATATGATTTAATTATATGATTCGGCTTAACAGAACATCTTGTACTCACCAGTAACATTTACCCAGAGTGCATCACTGTAGTTTGTGTAGACTGGGTTTCCTCTTCCAGCTCTGCACCTGTACTGACCTCCATCAGAGATGTTGACTGAGCTGATGGTGTAGGAGTGTGTTTCAGTCTCAGTCTCGTGAGTCTGTGTGTCTTTAATCCAGTAAAACTTCCATTTAACAGGGTGCGGCTTCAGTGTACAGTACAGAGTCACTGAGTTTCCGGTCAGTACGTCTCCTTTAAGGTCTGATGTGAGTTCAGGTTTTTCTGATGTAAAATATGAATAGAAAGTAAAGTAGTCTTAGTTAGACTAAACAAAACAGTAATATTTTCTCTATGATGTTGTCAAATGACATCTATTTTTAAACTTTTTCATCATTTTTAGCTAGACACTGATGTCAATGAAAATACTTTAGAGACAGCAAATATAAGGCTTCAAGTGGGGGTCAGAAAATGATGCAGGTCTTTGATCTCTCTCTACTCTTTATCAATTTACTGTGTACAGGCATACAGAAAATAATAGAGACATTTTTAACAAATCACAAACTTTACATATACAGTATAACTTTTACTCGAAAACATGTTCAAAATGGGGTTTTTTTTGTTGTTGTTGTTCTTTACACTTTGTATTTATGCTCAAACATAAAACATTTTGCAGTTTTGAAACTTTACAGCAAAGAAATAAAACAAAAACTTAAACATCACAAACTCAATAACGTGTTTTATAAAGCTCCATTTCATACTGCAGGTTAGAGCATCCAATACTTGTAATGTTGCTTTTTAACTGTAGTTCATCAGATATGGTTTTCGGTAGTATTTATGTATTATATGATATATAAAAAAATAGAATTGAAATGTTTCGCTAAATTAGCATTTTTTTGCCCAGGAGCTCTTTAGTATATTTGCCGAATAATTATTTAGTGAACATCAAAGAAAAATGCTCACATGTTTCAATTTAGTCAGTCAACAGCTATTTAGGGGTCCATTATAAGTCATGAACAGCAGATACTTCTTAAATGTAATCAGATAGACAATGTATGAAATAAACACACTCACCCAATATAGTCAGTGTAACTGCATCACTGCTCTGTGTGTATTTTGGGTCTGATGATTGAGTTCCTTTACAGCTATAAAGACCTTTATCAGAGCCTTTCACAGCAGTAATTGTGTAGGTCATCCTGCCTGCAGCATATCCGAGTTCTTCATTATTTCTATACCAGTGGTACTTCCAGGATCCTCCAGTCCATATGTTACATGTGAGAGTGACAGTGTCCCCGATTAACACTGAATTATCTGGCTGTATTTTCACTACAGGCTTTGGTCTCTCTATACATACATAATAAAAAAATAAAAAACACCAACATATTCAGTACTTCCAAACATGTGATATGTAATATATTTTCATTATTTAAATTATTAATTTTTAGATAAAGTTTCCAACTTTATATCTGTAGTAAAAATGTAGAAAACATGACTTACCGCTCACTGTAATCATGGCTGAATCACTGAACTCTGACTCATAGTTTCCCCTGAGTGCTTTGCAGGAGTATCTTATTTTTCCTTTATTAAATGCTCTCCCGCGGATTGTGTTGCTGTGTGTATTTGCAGTTTTTACATATTTTGATAGCTGATTATCTTTGTACCAGTAAAACCTCCATCCAGTAGACTGCAGATTACAGCTCAAAGTAATGTTGTCTCCAGTGTAGATGGAGCTCTGAGGATTCACACTCACAGTCGGTTTGGGTTTTTCTGTTAACATAAAAAACATCAAAGTTGTTTTTGTCTTTACAGCAAAAGGGTTTATTATTTGAATGTCTTAATTCAGCATTTACATAATACAGAGTTAAACAATTTCCATGTTTAACAATTTACAATGTAAAGATGGATAATCATTGTAAAGTATATATAGTTTATTGCTGAATGACTCCATTCAGTTGAAGGTATGGCTCATTCATGCAACTGATGTGTTAAAGAGTCTGTGCTGGAGTAGAAATTGTTTTCTAGTTATTGGGTGTGCATGTTAAAGATAAATGGGTTAATTTGTGTTTTGCTGTTGGAAGCTTGGGTTAAAACAGCCTGCAATACCAACTGAACTCATTGTTATTTATTTAGAAATCTTTCTTGCTTATCAAATCTTATAGATTTTTACTGGGAAGGGACAACGCTTAAATTTTTATATTCAAATGTGGAATTGTGAAGGTAGGACCAGTTTGACTCTTAGGTGCAGAACCTGTTTTTTCATATGTCAAGTAAGGCAAAATTATGTTCAGTCAGACTGGCTTATAAGTTGTGATGATTACTGTTGTTACCAGCAATTAGTGAATTCAGTGTTTTATGATGGAAAAGTAAACATGTTAAGTAAACAAGGTAGCTGTAAAGTCATTAGAACAAAAGTCAGTTACAGTGTAGCTCATTGAAAGATAGTACAAATTCAAATAAGTATAAACTTGAAACAAATAATTACTAATTTCTATTAGTTTTATTTAAAAATTAAAGACTAATAATATGTATTAAAGTAATACATAAACTCACGCACTCACCTGATACAGTGAGTGTAACAGGATCACTGAAATCTGAGCTCTGAGAGTCTCTTCTCCACCTTCTGCATGTGTATTCACCGCTGTCAGTGTCTGTAACTGAGTTGATGCTGAACTCCTGTGTTGTGTGGTGTAGGTCCTCTTTGTAATCATTCTTATACCAGTCATATCTCCACTCAGTGTCCCCACCTTCCTGTATGTCACACCTGAAATCCACTCTTTCTCCTCTGAACACCTCTGTATCAGGCTTTATAATCACCACAGATTTAGGACTCTCTATAAAAGAAAACACTATTGTTTAATGTATGACTTAATTTAGAACATATTAAATATGTAGTAACAGATGTAAGCGATGAAGCTCTGTCAGAGTACTTATAACAATTGCTACAATTGGATTATATACAGTAGGTCACAATGTGGATTGTGGGACAAGATGACTTGCAGAATCTCTTCTGTTGCTAAATTGGAAAAAATACAGCAAAGTTTTGAAGTAGGATGACTGAGCAGGAAGAGCTTTTAAGTAAAAATGTTGAAACTGCCCTTTAAGTGGGCATTCTTAGCAGGAGTCAGATGGCAGTGTTAAAAGGAGTTGTATAAATTGTAAAAGGAGGCGAGGTTTAAAAGTTATGAAGGCATGCAGTTAGTTTGAAAGCAAGAGGTGATGGAATGGATATTTTGGGAAGTGGGAGCAAAATACAGATTTTAGGCAGGATATGTATGGTAATGGTGAAGGATGCTACAGAAATAACGGAGCTTGTCAGATTGGAAGCTAAAGTCTCGAGCAACAGTGAAAGGGCTGCTGTGTGAAACAAACAGGCTAATGAGCATATCCAGTCTCATGGTGGAAAACAGATAAAAACTAAATGGCTGAGCTAGCAGATCACACAGTGCATACACCAAACACAAGCAGAGAACAAACTTGAACTTCACAGAGTAAAAAGCAGCAATTCTTTGTTGAATCATTTGATTTTGATATATTTCCATATGAGCAAAGTTAAAGTAAAGTGTTCCCTTACTCAGTTAAGGTTATGCTTGTAACAGAAAACTTGTCACTGCCAGTTTCTAAGGAAGAAAGAAGGAAGGTATATGTAAAGCATAAAGCTAGAGCAGCCAGGGTAGCTGAGTTATGTGAAGAAATACATGACAGTTAGTGACAGGATGTGAAGAGAGTTGTGGGAAGCTAAAGCTCAGTTGACAGGTGATCTGCTAGTACAGAGCCCACTTAGCACCTCTATTGGAGATTGAGCCAAAAGTGGACTGGAGATAAGCATACTAATGGTGACAGCCCCTGGTTTGTGGGAAACCAAGAGCTTCTTGGTCTGTGTGATGTGAAAACAGACATAGGTTTAAAATACCTGTCAGGAGTGATGTCAGTGAGTTAAAGAAGTGCTAAATTGGAATTGTTAATTCTAAGTCAATACTGTTTATCTAAATATATTAATCTAACTGCAGAATAGGCTTCTAATGACAAAACATAAGAGAACATAAATAGCATAGACCAAGAGACAATTTCAAATGGTACACAATCAATAGTACTAGTTGGAAGAATCTAGTCAGTTCATCTTCACTTTGCTATTTAGCCCAACTGTGTGATTTTACTGTAATTATCTTCTGATTTTATCTGCTTTTGTCTTGCATAATCCAAATCAAACAAATAAATGGGAACAAACTAGTCCAAATAGCCACACTGTTCCAAACCCAACCATTAGTTTAAAATACAGAATAAGAAGTAGCATAATATGAAGACAGGCAGATATACAGTAGGCAATGTTTGTTTTACAACCAGTTAATCAAGTAGATCAAATATGAAGACAAAAACAAGCAGACAATAATCTATCAATTGAACACAGCAACAATTATAATTTAGTTTGCTGTGTTTTTATAAATGAAGGCCCTTTAAATACTGAGTGTTGAAGGGTTTTTACCACTATTAGTTCATAGAAATGCCAGATATTAAAACAGTAAAGGAAACAGAAGGTGTACAGAAGTTCACCTGCATTAGTGTGTATGCATTTATATTAAAAGCTCTTAGTCTGATATTAGCCCCCTCACTATTTCCAAATCAACGTTTAAAGCTGATTGCAGCATTAACAATACTATTTAATTCTCTTTAAAACCATAATCACTCAACTTAATCACATTGTAAATAATATTTTTTAAAGCCACTTATCATTCGAATTAAGAGATGGATATCTACATGCATATGGAGGGTGAATGGAAGAATAACTTATATCACCTGCTTGTGTAACATGGATGAGCCCAGTTAGAACTAAAAGTAAAAAGGAGAGAAGCATAAAAAATTATGCAAGTAAACAATACAGATACACTAAAATGCTAAAGGTTTTGGATGACCTGACTTTTCCAGCCATATGTGGTTCTTTCCCAAACTGTTATCGCAAAGCTGAAGGCACACAGTTTTATAGAACGTCTTTGGATGCACTAGCATGACATTTTCCCTTCACTTGAAGTAGGAGACCCAAACCTGTTCCAACATGACCATGCCACTGAATAAACTGGATGAACTGGAATGCTGACTGCACCTTAGGCCTCCTCATCTCACCTACATCAGTACCTGATTTTACTAACACCCTTGTGTCTGAATGAGCAAGAAGGATATGCTCAAAAAGGGCATACAGTTCTTATGACTAGGTGACTCAATAGTTTTGGCAATGTAGTGTAGCTGTTGTAAAGCTTATAATTACACCATAGCATTTTGCAGATAATTACCACAGCTTAATGAATTAATAAGCAATTATTTTTATATTTTTACTATATTACTTCATACTTATGTACTTACTTTATATTTATTTCTATTGAAATAAATACCTTTTCTATGTAAAAAAAACATCAGCGATGACCATTACAATGCAATAACACTCAAAACTCTTTATATAACTGTTAATCATCTCCATACAAAAGGTCATATTAATCATTATGCATTTTTCTAAATAACAAATCTGTCTTTAAAGCATTCATATTTATTCTACTTGGTATATACTGCTGCTGGGCTAATGCTAAGACCTACAGTTTTATAGAAACTACAACAGCAACATTCTTCACTTTAAGGACTACAAAAATGTCACATAAATTATAGAAATCTAAATCATTAACAAGTAGAACATGCTGGAGAGACTCTATTCACTTTAAATTCCGATTTCTCATGAGCTTAAGTCATAGAGTAATTTTCTATTTTAATTTTCAATTCCATTTTTATTGTATAGTGCTTATAACAATGGACATTTATCACAAACTTTCACAATCACATTGCACCAGATATCCAGATATCGGGATTCTCAGCCTGTCCAAGAAAATAATATAATAAAGAGAGAGAACATTTACTCACAGATCATCACACAGAATGGACTGAGCTCCATCCTCTCCTACTGATCTGATGATGAATATAAATTTTTACTTACTGTGGTCCAATCATGTGAAAGAAAATAAAAGAGAGAAAATGCAGGTGAAAAATCTTACTTTATACTATTACTTTTTGCAATTTCAAGCAGGATAACTGATTTCAGAAAATGAATAATGTGCCTTATGTTCTTTACAGTAATGTGGACCGGGGTATTTTTCCGAAATATAGTGGTCTACAAAATATAGTAGTTTTAAAACAATACAATTTAGAGAGAAAGAAACACACACACACACACACACACACACACACACACACACACACATTGAGAGAGAGAGAGAGAGAGAGAGAGAGAGGTTATGTGGTTAGAAAAAATGTATAGACACTAATAATTACAACTTATCAGCATGAAATCAGTTATTGAATGTGTTTGCTCTCACTAGCAATCTCTTCTACCACAGATTTAAAGAAGGCAATAATTATCAGGAGATAAAAAGACAACAAATATTGTGCTAAATTGAAAACATGAGCACATATTTAGGAATAGCCCAAGAATATGAAAAGTGTGTGGGGGAGAAGCGAATAATGAGTGAAACACTTCAGTAGACACTCTGTATATTTACACTCTGTATATCTCTGTTGCGATAGTGGACACGTTTTCATTTGCAGATGCAACATAACGTAACAAAATTATATGCTGTTGAGGTTTTAATGATGTTTACCATTATGTTCACCTTTGGTATTATCTCATCTTATTGAGTGCTGAAAAACATACAACACAGAAACTAGCAGTAGTGAGAATATGCAAGTGTTTTTTTTCCTTACCTTTACTGAGAATGTGCAAGACAGAGCATTTCTTATATTCTTAAACTCACACAGCTCAACAAGTCTAGAAAACAAACACAACAATGTCTCATTGTTCCAATGCATTCATAACTGCATGTGTCATGGAGGTGAAGTAATTATACCTGATGAGTAACAGTTTAGGCAACCAATGTAAAAGAGGGGAGGAATAAAAACGTGTGTAATATGATACCAGACAGGTATATTGGGTGTGGGAACTGTTATATAAATATGTTTATATGAAAAATGTTTAATAAACAAGTTTGCATATAACATTAGACGTTTCAAACATCATTAACTGAAATTAACACACTTGTTGAAAAACAAATAAGCAGTAAACTATGTGTGAAAATATATTTATTCAGAACATTTACTGCTAGATATTAAGTTATTTTAATGTGAATCAGAACACATTTCACAGCATACCGTTTACTGCTACGGAAATGTTTGCGCTCTCACACACACACACACACACACACACACACGGATTCATACAAGCACACATTTATACCCCATCTGCAACATAATCTACACATCTACAACCCAGACACTCATGGATTTATTAATACCTACTTATGTGTGTGTAAGAGTCTACTGTGTTCTGGAGATGCGTCGGACACACGGAGTCTTGAGCAGGAGGCTGAATCTGGACCTCCAGTCCCGAAAACCGAAACCCGGAGATTCACACCTGCGGTTTCACAAGTACTAGAAAAATATTATTTTCACCTGATTATTTTCTAAATTCGAAATTCAAATTATGTACAGGATCCTAGAATATGGTAGAATATTATATATAATAATAGTATATCTAATAATTATAATAGTAGAATATAGACATCATAAGATAAAATATATGATAAAATACATTAGACAATGAATATGTGTATTCTTACAGTGTTCATTAGATTACAGTGACTCAGGTTAGTGTGATTACTTTGAAACGCCAAGATTAATGGTCATTAGTCATTATGATACTATGGTTTTATTATTTATATTTGAAATAAATTATAAAATTGTTGTAATCTGGTTTTCAGAGTATTATGATTATGATAAAACTCTTATTTTAAACTATAGTATTTGCAATTTCATGTAGTATTTTGGTAATAATTTTAAGCAATTCATTCTGTGGAAAATATTTAAAATGTATGAACTACATATTGTGTTGGGAGATGTGTTCATGTGTATGACGTTAACAAGTAAAATGGGCTTGTTTTTAATGCGTATTCGATATGTATAATAATTTTCTGGTGTTTTGTGTGATACAATTTCTACTGGTCATTTATTATGTATTCAAGAAAGAAAGAAAGAAAGAAACTGTGAATGAACATTTTGACAAACTTTATCACGTTATCTTTATTTAAATGTTAATAAGAGAAAAATCCAAATAAAAACATAAAATAGCTGCTCAGATATTTCATACAATAGTAATTTAAGCAACATCCTATTTAATTGTAAATATAACACTTTCAAATCTTCTTCTTCATCTTCTTTCTGCTGCACTCATAACGATCACCACAGCAGATCATTCTTCTCAATATACTGTACATTTGCCCCTTTCAAACCAACCACCTGCTTGTCTTCCCACACCACATCCATAAACCTCCTCCTTGGGCTTCCTCTTTTCTTCCTGCCACCGGCTCAATCATCAGCATTCTTCTACCGATATACCCCAAGTCCCTCCTCTGCACATGTCCAACCCATCTCTTTCGTGCCTCTCTCACTTTATCTCCAAAACGTCCTACCTGCATGGTCCCTCTAATGAATTAATTTCTAATCCTGTCCATCATCGTCACTCCCAAAGAAAATCTTAACATCTTCAGCTCTGCTACCTTCAGCTTCACCCTCTGTTTTTTTGACAATGTCGCCATCTTTAAACTGTACAACATAGCACTTCTTATAAATTTTCCATTTCACACTTGCACCCTTTTCTTCACTCCTCCAACACACTCAATTACTTTGCACAGTTGACCCCAGGTACTCATCTACCTTCACTACCTCTACTACTTGCAACCTCACCACTCAACTGCCCTCCCTCTTATTCACACACACATGTATGCTGTCTTGCTCCTACAGGGTTTCATTCCCCTTCACTCCAGCATGTACCTCCATTTCTCCATGCTTCTCTCAACCTTCTCCATACTCTCGACACAAATAACATGTTTAAATCATACTGTATCTAAGTCAATTCTAAATATTAAAGTATAAGAAATTAAATCTATAGCAAAAAAGGTAATATAAGGTAAAATAGTAAAAAGAAAATGCATAGACGTTATATAAACACGGTATATCAGCAAAAGCAATCATGAAAAAAAAATAATAAATTGTACTTTTGGATAGAGCATGAACACTGACAGTATTTGAATAGTTTTTTATGTTTGACCACTAGAGGTCAGCATTGGTCCCTCAAATTGTTTTCTTTGCATGATGTCGCTGCCACCTGCGTCCTATTTCCACCGTGTGTAATAAAGTTCAATTACAGACAAAGTAGAAAAGCAAACAACCTTAGAATTCAAAATAGAAAAAACGCTGGGGAAAATCTAATGAAAGGCTACTCTAAAGTTCTCCTCAAACATGCCCTCATAGGCAAAACAATCAGAACTCGCAGAAAAGAATATTAAAGGTTTGATTCGAACAAATGTCTGGAGACGAGGAAGAACTTACACAACACACAAAGGACTGGCCACGGATCATCGACGACCACGCAAAGGTACAAGAAGACAGAAGGATTTATTTAGTGGAACGTGGATGCAGGTGGCACCATAATGAGCATGCAGAGAGGAAAAGATGAATGAGCATTGGGGGCCTCTAGCGGCCAAAATATAAAATAACAATTCCAACCCCTGACCGAGTGTGTTTGTTACGCTGGGAGCTGTTGTTAATTAAAAGCTGGATTTTGAAACAAAATCGTGGCCTTTAACACCTTTAACACTCAGACAGATGTGTCACCTTCTATCACTCTGTATGGTCTGATGTCCTCGCCAGGTTCAGCTGTAAAATACACAATTATCAGCACGTCAATTATCTTCTTATTAAATATTAGGGTTTTATTTTGTGGTTAATGATGAACACTTTATGCATTCTTACTTCGAGCTCTGTAACATTTCACAGCCAGAATGATGGTCACCAGCACATACAGCGAGACCACCACTAGACTGCTAAGGATCTTCAGTACTGAAGGTTTTCCTGGTGGCTGAACTGAAGGAAGAAATATTAGGATATTTAAAAAAAAATCTAATAATAATAATAATAATAATCATAATAATAATAATAACAGCAAGTGTAACAAACAGTACTAACAGTAATACTAAAAATTTCTTACAATCAATCATATTAAAAGCATACATTTCCTGGTCATAATCAGTCAGGTTTTTTTTATTTAACTGAGCATTAAAACAGGGATTTAATTTTTTAATTTAATATTTTTTTTTTTACTGATGATGTAAAAGACAGAAAATAATACAATTAATATAAACAACAGACTTTCTTTTGGACAGTGCTGTATTGTTTAGCAGCTTCCAGATGGTTGGCTTTAAGTAATAAAGTGTCAGTTCTTGAAATGCATTATGCATTTGAATTTATATTAATTTACAATACAGAGTCTAGTCCTCCAGCCTTAACAAACACTCAGCATATTTTTCTGCTCTAAATACAACATAACATACTTAAATCCAAAATTGTGAATTAAATGAAATGAAAAAAAATGTGTGCCATACATTTCAAAGAGTAATATATAACATTTAATTAGCATTTAAGAAGCTTGGAAAATGTAATATGTCTTAAGAACTGATAAATTAATACAGCATAATTTATGAGAATAATTTCCTCACCTCTGACTGAAATCCAGTTTTTCGGTGACTCTCCTCTCAATGGATGTTCACAATGGTAGAAACCTTCATCTGACTTTGACACACTGCTGATGGTCATGTCTACTGTAGTCTTGCTCTGAAGAAATGAATCATCTTTATAGAAACCCACACCAGCTGCTGTTTTACGATATAAACAGCGTAAAGTCAGATGTCGTCCCTCAGTCACAGGATGGACAGGACTGTCCAGGATCACATCACCACCTGTAAAAAAAATGAAAGACAACATTGAACACACAATGTCTGTAAAATACTCCTAGAGACATACAGCTAAAATACAGACCTCTGTTATCCTGTTCTCTGTAACATTTATGTATGAACTCAGTGTCATATTTATGATTGTCACTGGATTGTACTACATTCCAAAGCTCTCCATTCTTTAATAAAGGCTCTTCATATAAGGTAAGTTGGTGTCTACAGTAATGTGCTAAAATAAATACATTATCTGAACATTTCTACATTACTGCTACACACATAAAGGTTACACTGTTCATTGGCTACTTTGAGCTCACAAATAATATCACCACATACTTTCCTTTCTATTTATAAATCTAGAAAATGTTCTGTTATTGCTGTGTTTATTTATTCATCCAGGAACTATATAGAGTTTTTTATCTTTGTTTTTGATTTCCTACAGTTATGCCAATACAAAAGTACATTTTCATGTCATTCTCAATAAAATATTTTTTTTTATGTAAGGTTTCGTTTTTGTATGAAATCCTACTGATGAGAAGTGATAAAGACTCACTGTGTACTGTGATGTTGACAGAATTACTGCGTTCTCCAGATTCAGACTGACACCAGTAAACTCCAGTGTGTGATGGAGAGAGGGAGCTGATGTTACATGTAGATCCTGAAACTGATGAAGAAATGATTGATGCCTCGTTGTGTGTGTATCCTCTCACTTTCCATCCAGTAGAGTCTCTCTGGTCCTCACAGCTCAGTGAGAGAGAGTCAGCAGTAAAGTGTTGAGATCTGCTGGGATCAATGATCAGAGACACTGGAGAAGATTCACCTGTTTAATACATGTATTCATATGATTATATGTATGACACCATTATATTAACTCTTAATTTTGTTTGTGTTTTTGAATTGATGCATTGTACCAGAGATAAATCATAAAACTCATACATACATTTCTGTACTTATTTCATTTACCTACTTACATTTCTTACTTCATGATGTACACTTACAATTAGTGCTGTGGCTGCACACACTCATACACACACACATATATACACAAACGCAGACATACACCCCATTCTTTCTGATCCTACATTTTTTTTACACTCATGTGACCTGTATAAAAGTTTAAACCTCCTTCTCTTAACTCTTTCACACGTGAGCATGATACTGTGGAAAATGTATTTGTTCTCTGTATGTAGTTGTGTAAATATAACTTGTGTGTTATTACACATCTCTGTTATCTGTTCACTTGTTCGTGTAATGCAGTCACATACTCACCAATAACATTTACCCAGAGTGCATCACTGTAGCGTGTGTAGTAGACTGGGTTTCCTCTTCCAGCTCTGCACCAGTACTGACCTCCATCAGAGACACTGACTGATCTGAACAAGTAGTGATTTGTTTCAGTCTCAGTTTCACGTCTCTGTGTGTCTTTGCTCCAGTAAAACTTCCATCCAGCAGACTGCAGCTTCAGTGTACAGTACAGAGTCACTGAGTTTCCTGTCAGTGCAGCTCCTTTAAGATCTGATGTGAGTTCAGGTTCAGGTTTTTCTGTTAGAAATTTAATATAATGTTAGAAAATAAAGTCATCTTTACTAAATTAATCACTTCTACATGCAACCAGTAAAATTCTCTCTCTGTGATGATGACAAACAATTTATGTTTACTATTAAAACTGAATTTTATACACAGAGTGAGAATAATAATATGGATATTAAATGTAGAGATTCATTGTGAGGGTCAGAAAAATATGATTTTATTTTATATATATTTTGTTATTTTAAAATATTTTATGAGTGTAGAGCCAAAAAAGGGTGGATATTGGGCTAGCAACTCCACCCTTTAACAAAACTGCTATGGAAATGCCAAGTAAGCCACCAGGCCCTTGCTGACCAATGCACCTCATGGCATGGCAGGACATTAAAAAAAAAAAGAAAAAAAAAAAGAAAGAAATAATGTTCTTTTGGAGAATTGTAATAGAAAAAATGCTAAACTAAAACTGTAATCTTCAATAAAAGATATGTTAAAAAAAGCTTGACAAATGTAAAAGTTGACTTAATTATAACACTTTTTGTGTTATCGTTAATAATTTAGGTAAAATGCTGCAGTCACCCACGGTGGGGTTCTCTGTCACATATAAAAAATGCATGCATACATTCTTAAAAGCTAATGAAATATAGACAATATGTGATATAAAACACACTCACCTGCTACAGTCAGTGTAACTGCATCACTAATCTGTGTGTATTTTGGGTCTGATGATTGAGTTCCTTTACAGCTATAAGAACCATTATTAAAGGCTTTAACATCAATGATCATATATGTTCTCTCTCCAGCAGCATCAATGATTTCTTCATTATTTCTATACCAGTGATACTTCCAGGATCCTCCAGTCTGTATGTCACATGTGAGAGTGACAGTTTCTCCAATGAACACATTCACAGCTGGGTGTATTTTCACTACAGGCTTTGGTCTCGCTATACAAAGTTAGTAAAATGTCATTATATGCACTTAATGTAAACATAATTTGAATGTTTTCAATTAAACAAATGTTATAGATGTTAAAATATTTAATAGTGAACATATCAATAACATGACCTACCCTTTGCTGTAATTATGACTGCAGCACTGAACTCTGACTCGTAGTTTCCCCTGAGTGCTTTGCAGTAGTATGTTGTTTGTCCTTCATTAGAGATTATCACACTGAGTGGGTTTGTATTTTGGGGTTCAGGTAATTTCTGGTAACCTTTATACCAGAAAAAGCTCCACCCACTATACTGCAGATTACAGTTCAGAGTAACTGTGTCTCCAGTGTAGATGGAGCTCTGAGGATTCACACTCACAGTCGGTGTGGGTTTTTCTGTTGAAATGAAATGAAAAGAACTGTATTTACCTTAATCTATGTACATAATTATGCATTTGAGTTAATTCAAAATGTATATAAGAATACTGAATAGTTATTTAATTATTGTTTATTGCTATTATTTAATGATATAATTGAATGTTATTTTTTTATTGTAAAAGTTAATTTCATTCCGAACAATTAATAGATTACTTTAGAAGAAAAGTGAAAACAAATATAAACATAACATGAAAAATAGTTATAATGAGATTTTACTTTACAAAAAATACAGAACAACATTCACAACCAGTAATAATTTTCACATACAGTATTTAAGCCAAAATATAAATTTCCACACTCACCTGATACAGTGAGAGAAACAGAATCACTCGTCTTTGAGATCTGATTGTCACTGTGTCTCCTCCCTCTGCAGTTGTATTTCCCTCTAGAAGAGTCTGGAACAGAGCTGATACTGAACTCCTGTGTTGTGTGGTATGGGTAGAGTGTGTTATCATCCTTATACCAGTCGTATCTCCACTCAGTGTCTCTTCCTGTTTTATTTCACACCTGAAAGTCACAGTTTCTCCTCTGAACACTTGTGTATCAGGCTTTATAAACAGAGCAGGTTTAGGTCTCTCTGTAAGAAAGAAAAAAAATACTGTATCTTTATATGAATACATTTCCAAATCTATTATTTACAGATGTACGCACACACAGACGCACACACACACACGCACACACACACACACACCATGGGCATAAATCCCGGCAAATCCCAAAATAATAAATAATAATATTGTGAAAAATATATGTATGTATACCTAAATAATTATGAAAGTAGAAGAAAAAAAAACGCAAAAATGCATTTAGAAACAGTAGTTGCGCCACAAATGCTGATTAGCGATGTAATTTTCCATGAATCTGCTCTATTAGCGATTAAAATATGACTTATCTAGCGAACGTTAGCTTGTTTACAATAGCTTGTAGCATAGTG
Source organism: Silurus meridionalis (assembly GCF_014805685.1). Taxonomy (NCBI): domain Eukaryota; kingdom Metazoa; phylum Chordata; class Actinopteri; order Siluriformes; family Siluridae; genus Silurus; species Silurus meridionalis. Next base: position 24,043,115 of record NC_060889.1, on the reverse strand, counting down.
CACTGACACTAACACACCAAAACCATTTCCCATGCAGTGTTTTATTTGGGACGACTTGGTATAATGTTAACTGAACATTAACACACAATTAGCATATTGTTTATCTGTGCATTTACCAAATTAACACTGTGCTACATCCGAACTGACCCCACTGTATTTTTTTTGTATAATCAATTTCTATTCTGTTCTTAAGTGTCTTAATTAATTTTTTAACCATTTTTTAATTCCTTGTTTTTATTGTTGTGATTATTTTTTTATGATAGTTTTACTTTCTTTATGTAAAGCACTTTGAATTACCATTGCGTATGAAATGTGCTACAGTATAAATAAACTTTCCTTGCAGTGTCATAGACTAGATAAAATGACGGAGGAAAAGAATATGGACATAAGATCATTCTTTAGTGCACTTAAACGCCAAGTAAGTACAAAAAGTTCACATATTAAGGCAATTTGGTTTTAAGAATGGGTGCTTATAAAAATACTAATGTCACAATATCAATCACAGGCAAAGGAGACAAAAATTATTGAGGGACAGGTAGAGCAGGTTTAATCAGATGTACAGTGTCAGGTAAGTGTGTTGTGCTTTTATTGAAGGGATAATGACAGAATTTTTTGGGGGGGTAAACAATTTCTTTAATGTTTTCGGAGTTGTGGCTATCCAGCAGATGAACATCACAGGCTCACCAATTTACAGTATTATCTGTCAATTTAACAAGTGTAATGTAAACAAGTTATTATGAGTATGGAAAACATATTTTCCTGCATTTTTTCTGCTTTAGGAGTCAGTCTGTTCTGAGACAGTGAGAGTAGAGGAAGGGGCAGATTCAGAACTTAGGGAGGGAGCCGGAGACAGCAGAACAAAAAGATGATATTGCCAACACCAGCACAGAGAGCACAGTTTTTAGTTTCGATCTCATTGCCTGCACAAAGCCCTACCAACCACCTCCCCAGTGTATCGAAAAACAAATACTTTCAAATAAGTCATTTACATTTCAAGAGATATGGTATCAAGACTTTCCATGGCTACATTACAATCCAACAGTGAAAGGGGTCTTATGTTTTTACTGCAACAAAGGTGTTTCAAACCAGTCCTCTTTAGGTCATAGACCTGATGCTGCTTTCGTTGGTGCACGCTTTAGAAATTGGAAGAAAGCCTTAGAAAAATTTACATTACACCAGACCTCTCAAGCCCACCAACATTATGTGACTGTCACTGCACTTCAGCCAAACCCATCAGCGCCCAGTTATCTAGTGCATGGCATAAACAGCAGGAGGTGGCAAGACATTGCTTGAGGAAAATTGTTAGCTCTGTGCGGCATGTGGCAAGGCAAGGACAATCTTTAAGAGGCCATACTGAAGAAAGTGGGAATCTGTATCAGCTCATAAAACTTAGGGCAGAAGAGGATGATCCAGTTTTATTGAAATGGTTAACAGATCGTGCCACTGCATATGTAAGCCCTAAATTACAGAATGAAATCCTGAACATTATGGCCAATACAATAATCCGAGGGATTGCAAGTGAGATTAGGTCTCCAGCCCTTGTTCAGTTTTCTGTAATAGTTGATGGCACCCAGGATATTTCTGGTATTAAGCAGGAAAGTGTCTGTCTGCGCTATGTGGACCATGACCTTATGCCACACGAGGAGTTTATTGGGTTGTACAGTTTATCAGAGACAACAGGCCAAGGCATTGCCAAAATGGTTACTGATGTGTTGTTGAGGCTTAATCTGCCAATGTCTGCTTTACGTGGGCAAAGTTACGATGATGCCTCCAACATGGCAGGAAAGTACAGTGGTGCACAGGCAGTAGTGAGGGAGCAGCAGCCATTAGCCCTCTATGTGCATTGTGGGGCACATTGTGTCAATTTAATCATACAGGCTGGCTGCTCAGTCTCCCCAATGATCCGGGACTGCCTTTCTTGGGTCCATCAGTTGGGCATCCTTTTCAACCAGTCAGGAAAATTTAAGAGAATGTTTGAAAACATAGTTACCTCTGAAAATGAACCCATCACCACACTGAAACCTCTATGTCCAACCAGGTGGACTGTGCGTAATTCTGCTATAATAGCTGTGCTAGGGCAGAATGAGCGGGTCCTTGTTAGTCTAGAAGAGATGGCAAAAAGTGCATCTAGGACAGCTTCAACTGCCAGTGGTTTATTTGAGCACTTTAGTAAAGGTAAGACTGTGTTGGGTCTTACACTTGCTTCTGCTGTTGTTGGAGAATTTAAATGCCTAAACATTTCACTGCAGAAGAAGACCCAGACTGTCTCTGGTATGCAGGATGCAGTAAATTGTGTACCATCCTACCTTTAGGGAAAGAGAAATGACAAGCGCTATCTTGAATTGTTCGAGAAAGCTACATCATTGGTAAACTCCATCAAATTAGTGGACCCTATTGAGACAGCAAATTCAAGGCGTTTTGCTGGCAATGCAGTGGACCATTACAGGGCAGAATTCTTCAAAGTATTGTGTGGAGGTTCAGTTTGGTGAGCGTTTCAACCAAGACAGTCTAAAGTCTCTGCAAAGCTTAGAAAATGTCATTTTGACTGGATTGTTAACTGATTCAGTAGATAAGTACCCCGAGTTGTGCAGAGGTACTCTTGCAGTACAGTTGCCTCTCTTTCACCAGAAATTCTCCTATAGCAGCAGTAGAGAGGCAGCAGAGGTCCTAAGGGGAATGCCAGTGGAGGTGCGTGGGTTGTTTGACCAAGTTGAGGTCCTTGTCAGAATTTTGTTGGTGGTTCCAGTGTCCTCATGTGAAGCTGATAGGAGCTTCAGTGCATTGCGGAGACTAAAGACGTGGCTAAGGGCTACTATGGGCCAAGGCAGACTTAACAGTCTGGTAGTCTGCAATGTGCACAAGGACAAGCTCGAGAACCTTAACATAAACAACATATGCCAAGAGTTTGTGGGGCCCAGTGATACGAGGAAAAACACATTTGGTACTTTTGTTTAGTGTCCATTTATTAATCTAAGTTTGCTTTAAATTGCAGATGGGTTTTTTTTGTTGTTTTTGTACATAGAGCAGTTACTGTAACTTGATTATTTAATAATTGATTTTGTTACAAAACATTACTTATTTTATGTATATTTTTCACAATAACAGTCATTTTATTGTATGTTGATGGCTTAACTCTAAACAACACACACAATGCAATAATCTGCTTTGTCACTGAACCTGAGAAAAACTTTGAAAATAACCATAATGACGCAGTCTCCATGCTACAATAAAAATAATAAAAGCAAAGTTTTTCACTGTGGGGACATATCTTTATAAGTACAATTTTACTGTATTATTTGTGTCCCCCTTAAAAAATTGCTCATGAGAAATTTTAAATTAATTGTCCCCCCCCTACTGGTAAATGAAATTTATGCCCATGACACACACACCCACACACACACACACACACACACACACACACACACACACACACACACACACACACACACACACTTCCCTTTACTGTCACCAGGAAAAGACACAGCCAGACAAATTTAGTAATTATTATTGTATGGACAAATCCACCCACAATAACACAAACCTTTTGTACTGGTTGGTGCTGCAGTGTCTATTGTACATGTTACTTTTTTGCTCTTTATGTGTGCCCAAGTCATTTTGTGTAATTCTGTGTTACAAAGTTACTGTTGTTAATTTATATTGTCTTATGCACTGGTAAATCGGTTGGGTATTATTATTTTTTTTATGGCAAAAATAATAACTGTTTATTTCTCCGTAATTAGGATGTGAGGAACTGAGAGCCGTTGTAGTGGGTTGTCTGTGGGTCACTGAAGCGTGAACAGGTTTGCTATGTTGTAATGGCGTTCTCTTCTATTTACTATTTTTATTTCTGCTTGGTGGTGGTTTCCAACAGGTGGGGTGTTGTGTCGTATGAGTGCACGTGTGTTTGCTGTGGATAGGAGATCAATAGAGTAAGGTCCACAGTCCTGAAGTTCGAGCATTCTTGTGTGCTGGTATATGCATGTTTTTATCTGATTTTAATAGTTCTTAATCAAATGTTATCAAACATTCTCTCATATCCTGACTCGGCTGAAGTCAAACCTGGTTGCCTTACATATTTCTTTTATGAAGGGTTATCCCGGTAATGGAGCCCCCGGGGTGGCGTAGTCGGTTTCTATTAGTAATGTTCTAAAATGTAGTTCTTGCAGCTTACTAGTAATTCTTTAATTGCTCTAAATTTCCCAATTTTGGGAAGAAGTTGGACCTATGGGTGCCACAAATGCATAACTCCTCATTCACACTATCTAATCCTCTCTTTTTACAGGCCTTTTCACTCAGTGGTTTAAAAACAAATAAGTTTTGCATTTTAGTGACCTTTACATTTTTTTACTGAAGCTAAACAAATGTGGTGCAACTTGCTTTCCAGTCTCATACATGACCCCACTTCCAAAGAAGTAAAGACACTGTCTAAAATGTACATACATTTAGAATGCAATTATTTGCAAATCTACTGAATCCATATTCCATTCACAAAAAAAAAAAAAAAAACGAACAAAAACATACCAAATGTTTAAACTGAGAATATGTACTACTTTAAAATGGAAATAGACATTTTGAAATTGATGGCTGCAAATGGTCTAAAACAAAGTTAATACAGGACCTTGTTTATCACTGTGTAGTATCATGTCTTCTATCTGTGTACTTATGTTATCTGAGGAGACAAGTTACTGAAGTTTTGGGAGCGGAATGTTGCCTCCTATGTGTCTGATACAGGATTCTAGTGGCTCAACTCTTCTGGGTGTCATTTGTGTCATTTGATTGCACCAAATGTTTTCAAATGGGGAAAGTTCTTAACTGCATTATTCCTTGTATGATAGACATTTAACCTGTTAGCCCTTGACACAGATTTTAGGACTCACAGCTGAAAATGCGCTACCTAAATTAAAATGTTAACAGTTCCTGAGAAAAGTGGGCTACATACACAATTTAAATATCTTTAAAAAAAAAAAGACACTTTTAGCTTTTTTGTCCATTATTCACAGTTGATATTGCTCAAAAAGATAATAAGTTATGGATAATTAAGTACTGCAAAAAAAAAATCTTTAAATAATTTTTTTTTCTTCATATATAAATACATGAAATCAGTCCTGGAGCAATCCAGAAAAGTAATGGGTTAAAAGCCACATGTCTCATGAGTTTATATTTTAAATTGAATGAACACACACGCACTTACGAACACACAAGTCTTTGCGAGAGGACGAGGTGCGCTTGGGGAGAAGTTGCGCAGGATAGCGGATAGTGGAGTCCGAACGGAACGGAAAACATAGAATGTTGCATAAAACTAAGAACCCATTCACACAGTACGTAGCAGCAAACACATTCGATAACGAACGGGGAGTGAATGTGAGTAAAGGGGTTTATTTAGGAGCGGGGTGGAGTGATGATGAGCTTCAGGTGTGCATAGTTAAGCCTGGAGCTCCAGAGAGAGTGGAGGCATGAGAGACAACAAGCCCCAGGTGTGCGTGGTTAAACCTGGCAGGTGGATCCCTGACATTACCCCCCCCTCCCAGAGGGGGCGGCACCTGACGCCCCAAACCCACAGATGCTCGGAGGGCCAAGGCACTCAGAGGAGAATCTTGGTGTCTGTCCAGGGTCGAAAGGGACCTGGTCAGAACGGCCGCGGAACCGGGGAAGGCCGGGAAGGACCCGAGGCGGGGCGACACCCCAGGCGGAGCGCAGGAACCGGGTGATGCCCAACCTGAAGACACGGGACGGAACCACGCCCCCAGCGGAGTTCCGAAACTGCGCTTAGCTCATTGCGGAGGCCAGGAATAGAGCAAAACCACCGGCGAAGATCGGAGCCAGGACAAAGGCCGGATACGGAGAGCTGCTTGTAGCAGAGACTGGAGACGGAGAGATGTCTTCAGCGGAGGCCGGAAGCAAAGAGATGTCTCCGGCGTAGGACAGGGGCCAAGCTGCACCCGCAGCGGAGCACAGAGACCAGAGACCGAGTGATGATGACGGTGATCAGGGGCGGATTGACGCCCACTGGGGAGGTCTGGCAAGGAGTGATGTCCAGCACGGAGGACCGGAGTGTAGCAATGTGAGCCATGACGACACCTTCAGGGGAACTCAAAGGTGTGGCTTCGCCCGGAGAGGAGCCCAGAGGCGAGACGTCTCCTGGAAAGGGACGCTGAGGCGTGACCATTCGCCTTCAAATGGTCCAGGAGGTGTGGTTTCGCCTTTTGGGAGACTTGGGGCTGAGACGTCTTCGTCAGAGGAGCTTAGGAGTGAGATGTCACCTCCGGAGGAGTTCAGAAGCGAGACGCCCTCATCGAAGGAGCCTTTAGACGAGATGTCGCCGACGGAGGAGTTCGGGGGCGAGACGTCGCCTTCATGGGGGCTCGGGAGCGAGATTTCGCCGTCAGGGGAGCACAGGAGCGAGACGTCGTCTTCAGGGGTGCCCAAGAGTGAGACGTCGCCTTCAGGGGTGCCCAAGAGCGAGATGTCTCCTTTAGGGGTGCCTAACAGCGAGACATCGCCAACGGTGGAGCACGGGAGCGAGACATCGCCTTCAGGGGAGCCCTAGAGTGAGACATGGCCTTCAGGGGAGCCCAAGAGCGAGACGTGGCACCCTCGGCTAAACACTGGAGCCGAGTTGAGCGCTCTGAGGAGTCCAGGAGCGGAGTAAAAGAGTAATAAAACTAAGACTCACACACGTGGGGAATAAAATCCTCCCATATTGTTAGAATCCTGCACATATTGCTACATTTTTTATCAATCATTTTGTTTCCATAATGCCACTGGCTGGAAAGAAAACTTTTGAAATGATAGGCGGCGCATAAAAAAAACATGACGACACCTGCAGAGAGAGTAGAGATTCAACCCAAGATTTCTACTCTTATTTTTTTTATTTTTTGTAATTTTTTTTGTGGTCTCACGTTTTGTTACACTGTCGTTTTTTATGTGAAAGTTATTCCAAAATTTCTAAACACAAAAACCAGCCGAAGTTCTGTGACGTAAACAAAGGAATAAACATCTAAATTACAACAATATTGTTTGTTTGGAGGAGAAATGCTTTATGGCATGTTGTTCACTGGACCCTTATCTTTTCCAAGTGCTGTATTTGACACTCTCGATCATGGCATTCTTTTAAACCGCTTACAGCAAAATGGGATTCAAGGACGTGTTTTAGATTGGTTTGTATCCTATTTAAAGGATCGAACCCTCTCTGTAGAGACTGGAAATATTTATCATCTTGTGCACCAGTTTTGTATGGGGTCCCGCAAGGCTCAATTTTGGGTCCTGTTCTATTTTCTTTATACATGCTTCCGTTGTATGCAATATTTAGGAGGCACAATGTTTCATACCACTGTTACACAGATGATACTCAGTGTTATGTTCCTGTGCACCTAAAGCATGTCTCCAGTTTATAGTGTCTGTCCGATTGTCTGAGAGATGTTAAAGAATGGATGTCTGCCAACTTCCTTCAGTTAAATGAGTCTAAGACTAAGGTCTTAATCTTTGGCTCCCCTGCTTCTACAGAGGTAGCGGCCAGTAAACTGGGACCTCTATCTGATAATCTTTATTCACATGCCAGAAACGTAGGCATTACTTTTGATTCCGCCTTTACTTTTGATAAACAGATTAATGCTGTGGTGGTTAGAAGTTGTTTTTATCAGCTAAAAAATTTTGCAAAGGTTAAGTCATTCTTAACATCAAAAGACATGGAGACTGTAATACATGCTTTTATCTCATTCAGATTAGATCACTGTAATGCTGCTCGATTGTTAACTGGAACAAGGAAGAGAGAACATATTTCACCAGTGTTGATCTCTCTTCACTGGCTTCCAGTTAAATTCCGTATTCATTTTAAAACACTGTTGTTTGTTTATAAGGGTCTCCATGGATTGGCTCCATCCTATATCTCTGATCTCCTTCTGTTCCAATGTAATGTCTCTAGGGAACTTCGTTCAACTAGTAGTCTTCAGTTGATTGTTCCAAGGACACGCTTGAAATTAAAAGGAGATCTTGCCTTTTCAGTGGCTGCTCCACAGTTATGAAACAAGTTACCACCCTATATAAGAACTGCGCCAACATACGCTGATTTTATACGCTGATCTTCTTAAAAATTATTTATTTACTGTTGCCTATGATCATAAGTAAGCACACTGGCATAACTTTAGTGCAATATCTGTTGCTGTGTCCTATGTTGACTTTTGTATTTTGTATTATGTATTTTATTATATGCTTAAATTCTGTACAGCACTTTGGCCAACAGCAGTTGTTTTTAAATGTGATGTATAAATAAATTTTACTTGACTTGACTTGAATAATAAACTGGGATTAGCAGCAGTGGATGTGTTTGTGACTCGTTATTACAATAATAATGTAAGTAGTGCAGGTTTTTTATGCATGTTGTTGTTGTGTACTGCTTACACAAATTCAGCAAATACATCCGTTATACGTTTTCCATTGAGAAACAGTTATCTGAAATCGCTGCTTTAGGCTTAGAGCTTTAGAATGATGTATATTTAGTCATGGTTACTCTTTTCCCTTTTTATTTAATTTATTGCTAAACATTAACACCTGAGAACAATAGGCTATTTGTTGCGCTCACGCAACAACGAAGCCTAAAGAGTTTGTGGATGACATGACAAACTGACAAACTGTGTTCATTAACAATGATTTCTTAAGGTGTTAACAAGCCCATGCATTCATTTCCTTTACAGAATCATGACTGTTTGAAATGCAGTGCCCTTGTCCTTTCACAAAGGTTTCTGCAGATTATTTGAATCTTTTGCTGATATTACCTACTGTAAATTATAAATTAAGATTTTGTTAATTAAACAAATGAAAAAAAAAATTTAATAAATACAAATGCTCCAATTTACACTACCATTGCATAGAAACTTTTAAAAAGCACTTAATACAGCGAGTAAAATAAGTATTGAATATGTCACTATTTTTCCCAGTAAATCTATTTCTAAAGGTGCAACCCACACATGCAAAGAAATCATACCATACATGTCCACAAATGAAGTTGTGTAATTATGTGAAATGACACATTTTCAAAGTAATAACGTTGTCAGGATTATGGAAGGAATTATGTTTCCCACCAGTCACCACACCTCAGTGAACTATGGTAACTTATTGAGAGTAACTAAATGTTTGCACTTTTTTGTAGTACAGTAGTTGAGTTCAAGTCCTCCAGTTCCTCAATTGTCCTTACACTGTCTCTTGTAATTTCATTAAACTCCTTAAAGAATGCAAATCTTTGGCTATTTTTCCTACTGTTTCCATGTTGTTCATGTGTTCAGTGTGTAGTTGCTATATAGAAATTTCTTACTAGTAACTTCTGAGGTGTTCCCCATAGTTGATGAATCTGAAGATGTAAAAAAAATAAAATAAATCAATAAATCAATAAAAATAACCAATATTATTTTGTTTATTGAAAAAAAGGGGGAAAAACTCACTAAAAGAGTGAAATAAAAATGAACATATATATATATATATATATATATATATATATATATATATATATATATATATATATATATTTTTTTTATTATTATTTTTTTACAACTATTGTGTAAATTTAAAATATAAAAGTGATAAAGCCACAAGTATTAGGAACAGAGACTATATTTACCCCCAGCTGTCCTAATTGTTAAAAAAATGTATCTCAGATTTACAATGTTTATATATATATATATATATATATATATATATATATATATATATATATATATATATATATATATACAGTGGAACCTCGGTTACGAATTTAATTCGTTCGGTACTTTATTCGAACCTGAAAAGTTCGTATCCCGATACAAATTTTCCCATAATAATGAACAGAAACTTCGGTAATTCGTTCTGGACAACCAAAAATATTACTTAAATAAAAATAAAGCCAATATTCACAAATATTATTTACTTTTAACGTTATATTAAAATCATACTGTTTCTTTAAGGCTACTATCTCTGGGTATTGAAGTCCAGAGTGAAATTCATTATGGGTATTGTACTTCGGAAAAGACTGTAACCCTGCTAATCTATCTTCATAAAAACAAGTAAAGTGGTTATGCATGGGTTAATGTTGTCCATCTCATCATTCCACGAGCATCAACTAACGAGTTGTTACGCTGCTGCCGGGAAAAGTTCAAGCGGATAAGTAACACGATGCTCTCGCTAGGGACACAGGACGCTAACTGATGTGACGAGCTGCGTGGATAGAGCAAAAACAACCAACTTGCCTGTGATTTTTTTGGTGAGCGACGTTCGTATCCCGATATATTGTTCGTAACCAGGGGCAAAAATTTTGATGAACTGCGATTCGTAACCTGAATTATACGTATGCCGGGGCGTTCGTAACCCGAGGTTCTACTGTATATATATATGTGTGTGTGTGTGTGTGTGTGTGTGTGTGTGTGTGTGTGTGTGTGTGAATTATTATTCTCACTAATGTACCGGTATTTATTTTTTAAATCTCGCACAGTATCCCCGTGTGGTTTTCTGTCTAAAAAAAAAAAAGCTGCATGAAATGTTCCACAAACTATCTCCACTACCTGCTCTACACGGCCACTGCAGAGGAACTTTTTGAAAGCACTATATATTAAAAACATTACACAGGATTTGTTGGCTTACTAGACAAACAAATTCATCCTTCCAGTACATGGTCTCTTTCATAAACTTGTGTAAGCATGCTGACATTGCATGTACCTGTCACCTTTATTGTTTCCATGTTGTTTATATTGAATGTTTAGTGTCTATTGAATCAGTGTTATACAGAAGTCTCTTACTAGCAGTATTGGTGTCCCAGAAGGGCCATGCACCTGAAACAAACAAACAAACAACAAATAAATAAATAAATAGAGTCTGTTTAAAAAAAATAAAGATGCATTATTAGAGAAGTAAGAATAGTGATAGTAGTTTCCCAACATCCAGCTGTTTTTCTGGCAAATATTGTGATTAACAATTTAAAATGCATGCATTTTTATTTTAAGGAATTTATAATTAAAATATTAATAAATTCTGTAGTCATGTATTTCCAGAGCTATACATTTCTGTAAATAATATGTAGACATATGTGTTAACAAAAACGTGTTTTTTTTTTGTTGTTGTTGTTTTGTAAAATGGCAACAATTAACTATTGCCCCACTTGTATTATTTGAACTGATACAAGTAAATTACATCGATTTTATTTTAGGTAAATAAGCAGATCTGAAGACTTCATTGTTGTCTTGGATGTTAGGACTTAACTCTCATGTATTTACTTAGGTTAATGACAGTGGAGTGGACAGCCACTTATTACCAAGGCTCCCTAATGTCTGTGTTGCCTTCTGCCTCTTCTTGTAAGTTAGACTATTTAACTATTTAGTAAGTTTTGTTCAAGTCCCTGCTTGCACCTGTTCTTAACAGTTATATGACAGATTGGATACCTAATGAACCATCTTTCAAGGCTGAGTTCAAGCTTGTGTTATGCATGCGCCTGAGATACTAACATCCATCATCCTGTCCACTTATTTTACTGGACATGCCTGTCCTATTTTGATATCCTACTCCTGGATAGAGTTACATTTAATAAAACCCACTCATTAAACAAAACATATTTTGTTCTGTTACACCCTTTGTTGAACAACACTATTTGAATCAGTGGCCTGTCAGTACTTTTAGAATTTACTTATTTGTGCACTTCCTTACTTTACATATGCAAGTAACTCTACAGGGGGGCCAATACAGCAACATCCAGATAGATTCAATCAACACTGTTCTATTTACATTCTATTTCTATTCACATGTTTATATGTTGGACAGTCGTAAATAGCATTTCACTACATGGTGTATGAATGTGTATGTGACAAAAATTTTAATGTTTGCTTTTTATTAGCTGTAAGCCATAATCATCAAAATAAAAAGAACTTGAAATATATCATCCTGCGTGTAATGAATCTATATAATAGTTTTTTCCACTTTTGACTGCAAGGGCATACAAAAATGCATAGCACACAAACCTTACTCTCTCTCTCTCTCTCTCTCTCTATCTCTCTCACACACACACACACACACACACACACCACAAGGAAACTTCAGTTGATTCTTTAAATATCTGTGGTTGCAGTTGGTAAAAGGGAAGGGCTTGTGGGCACCAGAGAGCTGGTCCAGGTTACAAAGCAGTCAGATCCTGGCTCCGACCAGATAACAAAAAGATGTACACACAAAAAAATACTCATACTCTCACATAAGTATGCCCAACTTAAACAACTGTATTCTCTTCCATTAAATGTGAAAAAACCAAACTCTATTACAATAGCTGTTAATAATAATCATGTGTAACTGTGTAAAATGCTGGAGATGAAGCAGCACAAGAGATATAAAATGTGCTACAGATAGATGGCTGCTCGTGTATGCATTTATACTAAAGCTCATAACATAAGATTACAGTGAATTTATATGTGTTAAGCTGATTAACAAATGAGTAAAGTATAACGTTCCTAAGGTGGGAAGATTAATCAATTATAATATTATTACATGAGATCAATTATAATATTGTTACATTGGATTTCATTCATTTGATCCATTGTACTTTTTTAATAACTGATGTAAATGAAAATGTGAATGTAATAACTGGTTAAAATATATATTGAGTGCAAAGAATAATCCATTGGTATAAACAAATGAAACAGGTTTTGTTGTTACCAATAACTTTCATGGTCGATAAATAAGTAAATAAAATGTCATCATAAATTGAAAATAATCATTATAAATTAAAATGTCTGTGTATATATATATATATATATATATATATATATATATATATATATATATATATATATATATGTTTCCCACCAGCCACCACACCTCAGTGAACCATGGTAACATTAAAAGTAACTAAATGTTTGCACTTTTTGTAGTACAGTAGTTGAGTTCAAGTCCTCCAGTTGTCCTCAGATGTCCTTACACTGTCTCTTGAAATTTCATTAAAATCCTTAAAGAATGCAAAACTTTGGCTATTTTTTCTACTGTTTACATGTTGTTCATGCGTTCAGTGTGTATAGAATAGTTGCTATATAGAGGTATCTTACTAACAACTTCTGTGGTTTCCCTCATAGTTGATGAATCTGAAAATAACAAATAAATAAATAAATAAATAAATAAATAAATAAATAAATAAATAAATAAATAAATAAAAATACCAACATTATAAATTAAGATTTTTTGTTTATTGGGAAAAAAAAAAAAAACATTTTCACAAAAAAAGAAATTAAAAAATAAAGTTTTTTTTTTTTAAATAAATATTGTGTAAATGTTCGATATAAAAGTGAAAAAGCCACAGGTATTAGGAACAGATACTATATTTACCCCTAGCTGTTCTAATTGTTAAAAAAATCTCAAATTTACAATGTTTTGTTTTATTTTTATATAGTTTAAATATAAATACAGTTGGGCAAAAAAGTATTTAGTCAGCCACTAATTGTGCAAGTTCTCCCACTTAAAAAGATGAGAGAGGCCTGTTATTTTTATCATAGGTACACTTCAACTATGAGACAAACAAAATGATTTTTAAAGAATTTATTTGCAAATTATGGTGGAAAATAAGTATTTGGTCAATAACAAAAGTTCATCTCAATACTTTGTTATATACCCTTTGTTGGCAATGACAGAGATCAACGTTTTCTGTAAGTCTCCACAAGGTTTTTACACACTGTTGCTGGTAGTTTGGCCCTTTCCTCCTTCCAGATCTCCTCTAGAGCAGTGATGCTTTGGGGCTGTCGCTAGGCAACACGGATATTCAACTCCCTCCAAAGATTTTTTATGGGGATGAGATCTGGAGACTGGCTAGGCCACTACTGGACCTTGATATGCTTCTTACGAAGTCACTCCTTCGTTGCCCGGGCGGTGTGTTTGGGATCATTGTCATGCTGAAAGACACAGCCACGTTTCATCTTCAAATCCCTTGCTGATGGAAGAAGGTTTTCACTCAAAATCTCACTATACATGGCCCCATTCATTCTTTCCTTTACACGGATCAGTGGCCCTCGTCCCTTGGCAGAAAAACAGACCCAAAGCATGATGTTTCCACCCCCATGCTTCACAGTAGGTATGGTGTTCTTTGGATGCAACTCAGCATTTTTTTCTCCTTCAAACACGACAAGTTGACTTTTTACCAAAAAGTTCTATTTTGGTTTCATCTGACCATATGACATTCTCCCAATCCTCTTCTGGATCATCCAAATGCTCTCTAGCAAACTTGAGATGGGCACTGACATGTACTGGCTTAAGCAGGGGGACACGTCTGGCACTGCAGGATTTGAGTCCCTGATGGCGTAGTGTGTTACTGATGGTAGCCTTTGTTACTTTGGTCCCAGCTCTCTGCAGGTCATTTACTAGGTCCCCTGTGTGGTTCTGGGAGTTTTGCTCACCGTTTTTGGGATCCTTTTGACCCCACGGGGTGAGATCCTGCGTGGAGCCCCAGATCAAGGGAGATTATCAGTGGTCTTGTATGTCTTCCATTTTCTAATAATTGCTCCCACAGTTGATTTATTTACACCAAGCTGCTTACCTATTGCAGATTCAGTCTTCCCAGCCTGGTGCAGTCTACAATTTTGTTTCTGGTGCCCTTTGACAGCTCTTTGGTCTTGGCCATAGTGGAGTTTGGAGTCTGACTGTTTGAGGTTGTGGACAGGTATCTTTTATACTGATAACGAGTTCAAACAAGTGCCATTAATACAGGTAACAAGTGGAGGACAGAGGAGCCTCTTAATAAAGAAGTTACAGGTCTGTGAGAGCCAGAAATCTTGCTTTCTTGTAGGTGACCAAATACTTACTTTCCACCATAATTTGCAAATAAATTCTATGAAAATCAGACAATGTGATCTTTGGGGATTTTTTTTTCATTTTGTATCTCATAGTTAAAGTGAACCTATGATGAAAATTACAGGCCTCTCTCATCTTTTTGCACAATTGGTGGCTGACTAAATACTTTTGCCCCACTATATATATATATATATATATATATATATATATATATATATATATATATATATATATATATATACAGTGCCTCCACAATTATTGGCACCCCTGTTTAAGATGTGGTCGTGGACTTCAAAAATTCTCCTTTTTTAAAACAACATAGAACCCAAATGCAAAAAGAGAAAATCCAACCTTTATTTAAGTACATTACTTTGGTGGTAAAAAATCACACATTTAGAAAAAAAAACTTGAAATCATGTGTGCCACAATTATTGGCACCCTGATGTTAATACTTTGTACAACCTCCTTTTGCCAACAAGACAGCACTTAATCTCCTCCTATAACATTTCACAAGATTGGAGAACACAGAGAGGATTTTGACCATTCTTCTTTGCACAATCTTTCTAGATCATCCAGTGTCCTGGGTCCTCTCTTATGCACTCTTCTCTTTAGCTCGCCCCACAGGTTTTCGATTGGGTTGAGGTCTGGGGACTGAGATGGCCATGGGAGGACCTTGAGTTTGTGACTGCTGAACCACTTTTGTGTAGATTTTGCCACATGTTTTGGATCATTATCCTGCTGAAAGACCCAATGACGACCCATCTTCAGCTTTCTGGCAGAGGCCATCAGGTTTTTATTTAAAATATCCTGGTACTTCAAAGCGTTCATAATGCCATGCACCTAACAAGGTTCCCAGGGCCTTTGGAAGAGAAACAGGCCCACAGCATCACAGATCCTCCACCATACTTCACGGTGGGCATGAGGTGCTTTCGGCATACTCATCTTTTGTTTTACGCCAGACCCACTTAGAGTGTTTGTTGCCAAAAGCTCAATCTTAGTCTCATCTGACCAAAGCACGATCCCAGTTGAAGTCCCAGTACCGCTTAGCAAACTCCAGGCGTTTACGTTTGTGAGTGTTAGTGAGAAAAGGCTTTTTCCTTGCATGCCTCCCAAACAGCTTGTTGGCATGTAGAGGCGTCTGATGGTTGTTTTGGAGACTCTGTGACCCCAAGATGCCACTCTTTGATGCAATTCTGTGACGGTGAGCTTGGGAAATTTTTACTTCTCTTACCATCCTCCTCACTGTGCGTTGAGGCAAGATAAACTTGGGACCTCTTCCAGCCTTGTTTGTCACTGTTCCAGTTGTTTTAAACTTCTTAATGATTCCTCTGACTGTAGATACCGGCAAGTTAAGGCGAGTGGCTATTTTCTTGTAGCTATTGCCTGACTTATGAAGGTCGACACACATCTGCCTTACTTGAATGGTGTGTTCTCTTGTCTTTGCCATGTTGACAAATGGGTAAGAGAATTAGGCCTCTGTGTCACGTCATTTTATACCCCAGGGAAACAGGAAATCATGAATTACTAATTAAAATTCCCTAGATACCCTGACCAACCTTAGCAACTACAGAAAAATATATATAAAAAAAAAAAAAACAATTAAATTTTTCAGAGGAATTATTAGGGTTGCCAATAATTGTGGGACACATGATTTCAAGTTTTTTTTTTTTTTTCTAAATGTATGATTTTTTTTACCACCAAAGTTATGTACTTAAATGAAATGTTGGATTTTTCTCTTTTTTTGCATTTGGGTTCTATGTCGTTTTAAAAAAAAGAAGAATTTTTAGAAGTCCACGACCACATCTTAAACAGGGGTGCCAATAATTGTGGAGGGCACTGTGTACACAGACGTGTATATAGCTTCCACTCTTGGGCCCTTGAGCAAGGCCCTTAACCCTCTATGCTCCAGGGGCGCCGTATCATGGCCGACCCTGCGCTCTGACCCCAGCTTCTAAGCAAGCTGGGATATGCGAAGGACAAATTTCACTGTGCTGTATTGTATATGTGACAAATAAAGGCTATTTTATTATATATATATATATATATATATATATATATATATATATATATATATATATATATATACACATACACATATACACGTCTGTGTATATATTTATATTTAAACTATATAAAATAAAACATTATATATATAAACTTTCTTGCGGCTTCTCCCGTTAGGTGGCCACAGCGGATCATCTGCATGTTTAATTTGGCACATTTTACGCTGGATGCCCATCCTAACGCAACCCTCCCTATTTATCCGGGCTTGGGACCGGCGCTAAGAGTGGCTGGGGTTGGTTCCTGACCGGGATCGAACTCTGGCCACAGCGGTGAGAGCGGTGCATCCTAACCACTAGACCACCAGGGACATATATACATATATATATATATATATATATATATATATATATATATATATATATATATATATATATATATATATATATATATATATATATATATATATATATATATATATACAGTGAGGAAAATAAGTATTTGAACACCCTATTTTGCTATTTTGCAAGTTCTCCCACTTAGAAACCATGGAGGGGTCTGAAATTGTCATCGTAGATGCATGTCCACTGTGAGAGACATAATCTAAAAAAAATCCAGAAATCACAATGCATGATTTTTAAACTATTTATTTGTATGATACAGCTGCAAATAAGTATTTGAACACCTGTCTATCAGCTAGAATTCTGACCCTCAAAGACCTGTTAGTCTGCCTTTAAAATGTCCACCTCCACTACATTTATTATCCTAAATTAGATGCACCTGTTTGAGGTCGTTAGCTGCATAAAGACACCTGTCCACCCCATACAATCAGTAAGAATCCAACTACTAACATGGCCAAGATCAAAGAGCTGTCCAGAAACACTAGAGACAAAATTGTACACATTCACAAGCCTGGAAAATTGCCAAGCAGCTTGGTGAAAAAAGGTCCACTGTTGGAGCAATCATTAGAAAATGGAAGAAGCTAAACATGACTGTCAATCTCCCTCGGACTGGGGCTCCATGCAAAATCTCACCTCGTGGGGTCTCAATGATCCTAAGGAAGGTGAGAAATCAGCCCAGAACTAACAGGAGGAGCTGGTCAATGACCTGAAAAGAGCTGGGACCACCGTTTCCAAGGTTACTGTTGGTAATACACTAAGACGTCATGGTTTGAAATCATGCATGGCAGGGAAGGTTCCCTTGCTTAAACCAGCACATGTCCAGGCACGTCTTAAGTTTGCCAATGACCATTTGGATGATCCAGAGGAGTCATGGGAGAAAGTCATGTGGTCAGATGAGACCAAAACAGAACTTTTGGGTCATAATTCCACTAAACCTGTTTGGAGGAAGAAGAATGATGAGTACCATCCCAAGAACACCATCCCTACTGTGAAGCATGGGGGTGTTAGCATCATGCTTTGGGGGTGTTTTTCTGCACATGGGACAGGGCGACTGCACTGTATTAAGGAGAGGATGACCAGGGCCATGTATTGCGAGATTTTGGGAGAACAACCTCCTTCCCTCAGTTAAAGCATTGAAGATGGGTCGAGGCTTGGTCTTCCAACATGACAATGACCCGAAGCACACAGCCAGGATAACCAAGGAGTGGCTCTGTAAGTAGCATATCAAGGTTCTGGCATGGCCTAGCCAGTCTCCAGACCTAAACCCAATAGAGAATCTTTGGAGGGAGCTCAAACTCCGTGTTTCTCAGCGACAGGCCAGAAACCTGACTGATCTAGAGAAGATCTGTGTGGAGGAGTGGGCCAAAATCCCTCCTGCAGTGTGTGCAAACTTGGTGAAAAACTACAGGAAACATTTGACCTCTGTAATTGCAAACAAAGGCTACTGTATCAAATATTAACATTGACTTTCTCAGGTGTTCAAATACTTATTTGCAGCTGTATCATACAAATAAATAGTTAAAAATCATACATTGTGATTTCTTGATTTTTTTTTTTTTAGAGATTATGTCTCTCACAGTGGACATGCACCTACAATGACAATTTCAGACCCGTCCATGATTTCTAAGTGGGAGAACTTGCAAAATAGCAGGGTGTTCAAATACTTATTTTCCTCACTGTATATGTGTGTATATATGTGTGTGTATATATATATATATATATATATATATATATATATATATATATATATATACACACAGTGTTGGTTACTTTATAGATGTACACATTAATATCTGAGTTACTTTTTTAAAAAAGTAATGCGAGTTACTTTTCAGTTAAATTATTTTGCAAAAAAAAATAAATACTGAATTAAAATGAACGTAGTCACGTAGAATCGCGCACTCATACGTGCGAGCCGCGGGAATTATTATCTTATTATTTTAAAATAGTCGAGGAAAAGGAGAAAGGAATAATTGTTAAGTGTAGATTATGTGTTGGTGAAAAGCTCGTCACCTGCAAAAAATACCACTTCAAAAAAAAACCACATCTGCATGCAAAGCACAGCACTACAGATGTGTGTGTGTGTGTGTGTGTGTGTGTGTGTGTGTATGTATAATGTTGAATATATGCAACATTATGCAATGTTGCATATATGGAAATGGAGACAGAAATATAGAAAACTTTTGCCGACTTTCCACCAGGATAACATTCTGAACGCTTTGTAAAAGCGTTCAGAATGTTTCAAGCTGATGATGAAGCAGAGAATGATGTAGACGAGGACGAGGTCATATTTACGGAATTGCACGTTTTACGAGATGACAGCGAAGGTATATTAAAAATTCAGTCGATCATCTTATTGTTCTCTAAGAAGTTATTAAGCATTTTAAATGTTTAAGAAATGTCTTTTGCTCTAATATAACTTATTTCTTATTGGCAATTATCTATATTACACCTGTAAGGCGTGAAAGAAATAAAAGTAACATAAAGTAATATAACGCATTACTTTCCATAAAAGTAACTAAATAACGTAATTAGTTACTTTTTTGGGGAGTAACTCAATATTGTAATGCATTACTTTTTAAAAAGTAACGTTGCCCAACACTGTGTGTGTGTGTGTGTATATATATATATATATATATATATATATATATATATATATATATATATATATATACATTTTATTATTTATTTTTATTATTTATTTATTTATTTATTTATTTATTTATTTATTTTTTTTTTCTGTCTACTGAAAAGCTGCTTGAAAAGTTCCACAAACGAAATCTATGTATTTATCAACAGCTTTGAAAACGTCCTCCACTACCTGCTCTACACGGCCGCTGCAGATAAACTTTTTGAAAGCACTATATATTAAAAACATTACACAGGTTTTGATAGCTTACTAGTGCCTTGAGGGCCGGTCACATTAGATGGTGAACCTGAAAAACAAGAAAGAAAGAAGAGTCAACATGAAATAAAAATAAGCAACATTATAAATTATGGATCACAGCTAATGAAAACCCAAAATTCAGTATATCATGGGGGAAGACTGCTGACTTGACAGTTGTCCAGAAGATCATTGACACCCTGCACATGGAGTGTAATACACAAAAGGTCATTGCTAAAGAAGCTGCTGTTCACAGAATGCTGAATCCAAGCACATTAATAAAAAGTTGAATGGGAGGACATTTTTTGTAGAAGGAGTTAAAACAAAGCCTATTCAAGAATTTGGAGGAGATTCACAAAGAGTGGACTGCAGCTGCAGTCAGTGCTTCAAGAGCCACCACATACAGACGTATCCATGAGCTACAACTTACGCATTCCTTGTGTAAAGTCAATCCTAAACCAGAGACAACGTCAGAGGCATCCATGCCACGCCGAACAGAGGCAGTAATTAAAAGAAAAAGAGCCCCTATCAAGTATTGAGTACATATACAGTAAATGAACATACTTTCCAGACGGTCAACAATTTAATAAAAATGTTTTTTTTATTAGTTGTATGGAGTATTCACATTTTTTGAGAGAATTGGTGGGTTTTTGTTAATGTGAGCCAAAATAATCCAAATTAAATTAAATAAACACTTGAAATATCAGTCTGTGTGTGATAAATCTATTTAATAGATACATTTACTGTTTGTATTGAATTACTGAAAGAATTAAACTGTTTACATAACAAATATAAAAATAAATCATTTTCATAACAAAGTCTCAAATAAAAAAAAATGCTTTTTTTAAATAAAAAACACTGTACATTTTCAATAGGACATTTCTGAAGCTACAAGTATTATGAACAAAGACTGTTTCCCCCAGGTGTAACAATTGTTACTTGTTGAAAACATTAATCTCAACTTTTATAAAATAATGTTTTATTATATATATATATATATATATATATATATATATATATATATATATATATATATATATATATATATATATATATAAACAAATGTGTGTGTGTGCGCGCATGTGTGATTATAATTCTCAAAAACGAAAGAAAGCAACATAGAAAGCAGGAAAGCAAGAAAGCAATATATACAGTACAGACCAAAAGTTTGGACACACCTTCTCATTCAAAGAGTTTTCTTTATTTTCATGACTATGAAAATTGTAGATTCACACTGAAGGCATCAAAACTATGAATTAACACATGTGGAATTATATATGGAATTATATACATAACAAAAAGTGTGAAACAACTGAAAATGTCATATTCTAGGTTCTTCAAAGTAGCCACCTTTTGCTTTGATTACTGCTTTGCACACTCTTGGCATTCTCTTGATGAGCTTCAAGAGGTAGTCACCTGAAATGGTCTTCCAACAGTCTTGAAGGAGTTCCCGAGAGATGCTTGGCACTTGTTGGCCCTTTTGCCTTCACTCTGCGGTCCAGCTCATCCCTAAACCATCTCGATTGGGTTCAGGTCCGGTGACTGTGGAGGCCAGGTCAACTGGCGCAGCACCCCATCACTCTCCTTCTTGGTCAAATAGCCCTTGATGCCTTCAGTGTGACTCTACAATTTTCATAGTCATGAAAATAAAGAAAACTCTTTGAATGAGAAGGTTTGTCCAAACTTTTGGTCTGTACTGTATATATATATATATATATATATATATATATATATATATATATATATATATACATATATATATATATATATATATATATATATATGTATATATATATATATATATATATATATATATATATATATATATATATATATATATATATACACACATACACACACACACAGGTGCATCGCAATGATTTAATACAAAATTGTGAAATTTGTATATTATATTGATTCTTCAAGCAAGGGACTTAGGAAAAACACAAAACCATATCAGTGTAACAACAAAATGTTAATAATTAAGTATATGTAAAGTATATGTATATGTGTTTTGTTTGTTTTCACCAAATAAAGACTAATGTCCCTTTGTTCTTTTCAGATCCACTTACTGCTTAGATGTCCTCTTTTTCAAATCTTCTTTGAATGTGCATGAGACATATGTTTCCCAACAGCCACCACACCTCAGTGAACTACCGTATGTTACCTTTTTGAGATTAACTAAATGTAGTAACTAAATGTAGTAGGTGTGTATGAGTCATCCAGTTGTGCTGTGTTACAAAAATAAAGCATATTTAAAGTAGAAATATTTAAAAGATTTACACATGCACCCGTCTGACACACTCTTACAGATCCTATTTGTCAGGCACCCAACACTAGTTTCTGAGCTTTTGTAGTACATTTTAAAGATTATGCACCAGCTTTTATTTCAGCATTCAAGACTAATATTGAAACCCTTTCAGGTCAACTTACTGCTCAGTCATTCGTACAGTACATGTTCTCTTTCATAAACTAGTTTAACGATGCTGATATTGCATGTACCTGTGACCTTTATTGTTTCCATGTTGTTTATATTGTATGTTTAGTGTTTATTGAATCAGTTTTATGTAGAAGTCTCTTACTAGTATAATCGGAGTCCCAGAAGGGCCATGCACCTAAAACAAACAAACAAATAAATAAATTAGTTAATAAATAAATGAATAAATAAATGAAGTCTGCTTTAAAAAATAAAGATGCATTATTAGTGAAGTAAAAATAGTGATAGTAGTTTCCCAACACCCCAATCTTTTTCTGGCAAATATTGTGATTAACAATTTAAAACGCATGGATTTTTTGATTTTAATGAATTTATAATAAAAATATTCCTAAATTTTGTAGTCATGAATTTCCAGAGCTATACATTTCTGTAAATAATATGTAGACATATATGTGTTAACAAAATTGTTTTTTTGTTTTTTTTTTGTAAAATGTAAAAAACAATTAACTATTGCCCCACTTGTATTATTTGAACTAATACAAGTAAATGACATACATTTTTTTTCCAGTTTTCTTTGTTTCCAATGTTTTATGTGTCAATTTATTTATTTTATTTCTATTTCAAAATGTAATAGTACATGACACATTGTTTTTGTTGTTCAGAGATGGGTTTTTTTTTATATCTAGTAAATTAATGTTAAATGTGAGTGTATTATTGTTGGCCAATGACTGTTGAACTAAAGGTTAAAGGTCATGTAACGACGAGCGTTACAACGCGAGAGAGAGGAGCAACGCACATGGTGAGAAGAGACTGCGTCTTTTGGAGACCGAGTATATTTTTTGAAATATTAAGGCCCAAAGTGTAACGGAAGTGTATTCGGTTTATATCATTTGATTTTCTCAAAGTTCAAGGTTATATAATGTCACTGCCTGATTATAAGACATTATCTCTGCCATCACGTGTAATGAAAAGGCCTAGAGGTTATCACATAAGCAACATGTGTGAACAGTGACTGCAGATGGGATCCAGTTGGTCCTGGGACTTTGTTTGCGACTGGATGTGTTGTGTTGTTGTTGCTACTGTAAAGATCGCAGTGTTACACTGTGCTTGGATAGGCCTGACTCTTCACACAGAGTAAATTGATCACTATGCTAACCGCTATTCGCTATTCGCGGTTCATCTCGTTTTTCTCGGATGGATGTAAGTGAATCTATTTTCCAAGTTTGTGCTTAAGAGGATTTGTTATTCACTCTTTACACTGTGAGTGTGCCCAAACAAAAACACTAGTGTATGTGACTGAGTTGTTGGTTCATATATACTGCATACAGAACAGAAAGAGTTCCTATAGATCAGGGGTCACCAACCTTTTTGACACCGAGAGCTACTTCTAATGTGAAGGGCTACCAGTTTTATACACACTTCTGAAACAACAAATTTGCTCAATTTACCTTTAATTGTGTTATTAATAATAATTAATGTGCAAACTAAATTGCACAGGGGCCAAAACTCAAAGCACACTTTAGGTTGTGGGCCGAACAGGATAAACATTTATTGAACACACTAAAACAATGTTTTTTAACATAAATATTAATAAAAACATACAGGAATATTATTCCAGAATAAATCAACTTAAACTTTAAATAACTTAAAATATTTTGCTCTCCATAAAACTATCTCCTGTCAAAATGATACAAGTTATAAACATATACAAGAAATATAAACATGCTGCAAAAAAAACATGAAAAAAATTTATATAAATTGTGCTTTTAAGTAAACGTTAAAATAACAAAACAATCAGATTTCTTTGCTCTTATGCCATTTTATAAAAAAATAATCTTAAACTTTAAATAACTTAAAATATTTTGCTCTCCATAAAAATATCTCCTGTCAAACCCCAGACGTCTCACAGCTTCATCATGCAGCTCTTCAGAAACTCTCCCTCAGTAAATAACCGGCTGATGTGACTGATTTCTCCTCTGTTTTCACACCAGATTTACTTTGTGATTTTGCTCTGGTGAAAAACATCTGCTGAAATTCAGATTCTTCTTTAACTCTTCTACTTTCTGTATCTTCTGCTCTGCATTCAGGTTTTTTTCAGCTTATCCTCATGTTTTGTCTCGTAGTGGCGTCTTAAGTTCAATTCCTTAATTACAGCCACATTCGCTCCACTAATAAGACACGTGTTTACCATCAGTGTCAGTAAACATCTACTCAGAATCAACTTTTCTCTTCGCCACTGTGAGGCGCTGTTTCACAATAACTGTACAATAGGGTTAAATACGTCAACGGAAGCTCGACTTGATTGAAGCTGGAATGTTCCCAGGTAGTCTAGCGTTCGTTAAGGCAGCTGAAGTGCTGCATTATGGGATCTGTAGTTTGTGTCTATTAGCGCTTCATATCGCTGGGACATTAATAACAATAATGATAGATCTTTATAAATTCATCTCGCGGGAAGGATATGTACGTCGGGTTGGATTGGCCTGCAGGCCTTGAGTTTGACATGCCTGATCTATGTGCAGACACTGATCAAGTTAATGATTTCTCACAATAATTATCAACAAGGATTTAACAAGGTAGGAAACAGCTACTTTTAGAAAAGGCACAAGGGCGACTCATGTGGTCACCACGTTGGTAAACCTTGTTATAGACTGTGAAATATTGTGTACTTAGGCTTTTGTTATATTGGGGTTTTTTTTTATTTCTTTGTTTTGCGGTCTTTAATTTTACTTTTCATACCATTTGATAAGTATTTTATTTTCTATTTTCTAAATATTTCATCCTCTATAGTTGTTTAATGGTTTCATACATTTTTGTTTGAACCACAGCAAAACTAAAATAACAGCAAAACTCTAGAATAAGAAAAATAAATGAGTTGTTATTTTGCTAATTCGCATTTGAATTCTGGTGTTTTAATTATTGGGATTCTTTATTGTAATAAGAGACTGGTGTAAATAGACGAAGACTACTGGCCAATTCACCATTTAAATGCCGGGAATCCAGGTTTTCTGAGTTACGTTAAAAATCATTTTGGGTTGAAAATAGGGTTACATTAGGACTTAACTCTCATGTATTTACTTAGGTTAATGACAGTGGAGTGGACAGCCACTTTGTCCCAAGGGTTCCTAATGTCTGTGTTACCTTCTGCCTCTTCTTCTAAGTTAGACTATTTAACTATTCAGTAAGTTTTAGTAAGTCCCTGCTTGTGTTGCATGCTGAAATACATGTTCCAGACGTGCATGATTTGATGGGTTCGTTTATTATATCTTAATTTTTCTCTCTGCTTACAAATGGAAGCACTAATTCCAAGCTTTTTCACACACCAAAAACTCTCCGCTTTTTTTTTCTCGTTAACTCTTTGTTTTCAGTCCTCGCTTGCACCTTTTTTTCCTTACTAGAGCCCCCTACAGTTAGATTGCTAGCACAACATGCCTTCTTGAGCATTCATCACAGCAGTTTGAGCAGTTTCATGCATTTACACAAACATTTCTCCAAACCAGACTTTATGCATTAAACCCATCATAAATCCAAAACACAACCATCAAAATGAACTACATAATGTAAAACAAAAAAACATCTGGGGGGGTTATTATTTTCCTTAAAAAACAGAAACATCACATTACATAAGCCCCACACTCTCCCCTCCAAAAATGAATGTCGACTGACATACCCTAGTTCCAGGTAACAATGTGTTAACATTAGAGCAAGATAGCATATAAGAGTCAGTTACTATACTCAATGCTATTTTGTCTTGCAACTGCCTTAGTATGACATCTATCTCCCATTTAATGTCATCCACTGGCGTAGACACCACTGGCCACATGATGTCTTAAGGATTACCTCGTCATAAGACGGGTCACGCATCAAGTACTGAGGGTTGTTCACCTGCGACATGCCCTATGCTCTATATACAGACCCACATATAGCTTTTTGCATGTTTCATCAAATTTTAGCAGTCTATGTGTCAATGTCTGTTTACTGGTACTTTATTTGCATTAACTAAAACATAAGTCTATAACCCGTTCTCCATGAACTGTTTCTTACTTAAGAACAATTAACTGTGCTAACAATACTTCACACAACAACTATGAAATTAAATAACTCTCTGTGCAATAGAAGGTTTGCCTAATGTATCATACGTAAATATCATGGGTGGATGTCTTTGTCTGAAAGGATACTTTCTCTGTGACAGATGTGTTACAGCTGGGCTACCCTCATCTACCTCGTCCGATGATGTCTCTTCTCCCGCTTCTGTCATTTCATTTTCATCCCCCATTACATCTGCAATTTTTCCTGAGTTTCTTTTCCCTTCATCACATTCCTCCTCTATGGGCAGTGCCTGCTCATCATCCAGCTCCTGGCCTAGATCTCCACCCATACCTCTTAACTGGAGCTCATTCTCCTCTGGACCCAACTGGCTTGTGCTCTCTGCAAGCTGCTTTGTCGACAGTGTCCTTAAGCATCTCCAGTCATTCTCATCTACTGAATCCTCTTCAGCCACCATATTTACTTGACGTGTGTGTCTTTTTCTCTTTGGTTGCAATTTGTTTTCCTTCTGGTCGCTATTGTCTATGGGTAGGAAATCACAGGGCAGCAACAAGTTTCTGTGCAGGACTCTCGCTACTCCTGAGCCACGCTCTGGCTTCACTGCATACACTGGGCCATCTTCATACTTTCTTTCTGTCACAACATAAACTTGATCCTCCCAATAAGAACGTAGTTTTCCCGGCCCACCCCTTTCTCCACAATTTCTCACCAGTACTCTGTTTCCGGGCTGGAGATCCGCTCCATATATTTTCTTATCATAGCCGTGCTTTGCTCTACTCTGTTCTTTCTGGACCGTTCTTGATGCCAATTCATACACTTCCTCCATGCGTTTTTTCCACTTGGCAACATAATCATCGTGTGAAGTTCCACACTCTCCCGGCTTCCGCCAAACATTAAATCAATGGGCAGCCTTGGGTTTCTCCCATACAGAAGGTAGTATGGAGCATACCCAGTTACTTCACTTCGTGTGCAGTTATATGCATGGACTACCTTATTTAAGGAGCTCTTCCAATCAGACTTCGCTTGACTCGGCAGGGATCTGAGCATTGACAGCAATGTTCGATTGAACCTTTCCACCTGTCCATTTCCAGCAGGGTGGTATGGGGTTGTGTGGGAGTGTTGGATACCACAAAATTCCTTCATCTGGGCGAACAACTTGTTCTCAAATTCCTTCCCCTGATCATGGTGAAGTTTGGTGGGAAATCCGTGCCTGAGAACAAAATCGCCAAAGATCTTTTCTGCTGCAGTTTTTGCTGACTTATTTTTACAGGCATATGCTTGGGCATAGCGTGTGAAGTGATCCATTAACACCAGGATGTATTCGTAGCCACCCTTACAGCCCTCTAAATGCAGAAAATCTACTGACACCAGTTCAAAAGGGTAAGTAGTTACTATATTCACCAATGGTGCTCTCGTCATCCTGTTTGGACGTTTCCGTTTCAAACAGCTACACACTTTGGTAACGTAATGTTCCACATAACCCTGCATGTGAGGCCAATAAAATCTTTCTCGGATGAGGCTCAGTGTGCGCTCCACCCCTTGGTGTCCCATTTCCTCATGAAGCTCCTTAAGCACAAACTGGAGGTATTTGCTGGGCAGCACTATCTGAGTTCGCCCTGCTGATTGCCGACATAGTATTCCTTCCTCGTCCAGGTATAACTTGCTTCTCTGTCTGTACAGTACAGTCACCTCATTGCCACGGTCTCGTCTCATCAACTCTGGCCAGTGGTCTGCCATCACATACTCTCGTACCCTTTTTAGCACTGGATCTTTTTCTTGAGCCTCTTTCAGTTCCTCAGTTGTCACTTTAGCCATCTGTTTTTCCCCTTGTTCCTGCTCTACTAAAGAACAAACTTTTGCTAGGGTTATAGGGCACATCCAGGGTCCCTCTTCCTCTGACTTCACAAGAAGACCATCTGTGACAGCAGCTACAACTCTTGGACTGGCCTCTTGTGAACAGGCCTGCATATAACTCTCCATATCCAGCGGCATTCTTGATAGCACATCAGCATCTCTGTGTATGCGACCTGGTCTATATTTGATGGTAAAATTGTAGTCAGCCAACTCTGCTATCCATCGGTGAGTGGTGGCATTGAGCTTGGCCGTGGACAAAACATATGTCAATGGGTTATTGTCTGTATAGACCACGAAGGAGGTGGCGTAATATAGGTATTCACGGAATCGCTCACAAATGGCCCATTTCATTGCCAGGAATTCCAGTTTCCCAGAGTGTAAATGATAATTCTTTTCTGGAGCCGTTAGTGTCTGTGAGCCATAGCCAATGACTACCAGTTTCCCTTGCTGCCTTTGATACAGTACAGCACCAAGTCCATCTTGTGATGCATCACAATGCAATACAAAGGGCTATTCAAAATCAGGGTAGCCTAAGATTGGAGGGTTCAGCAAGAACTCAAGAAGTTGACTGAGGACATTTTGGTGGTGTTCTGTCCATGATATCGGCTGACTGGCATGAAGTTGAGCTGTTCTTCGACCCTTTCCTCCTTCCTTCTTACTACCATGACTTTTACGGCTTGCTCTATTTTCTGGAAGCTTTTTCACTGACAAAAGTTCATACAGAGGTTTGGCAATCTGAGAGAATCCAGGAATATATGTGCGGTATTAGGACAGAAATCCCAGCAGTTGTCTTAGGTCACCCACGGTTTTAGGTTTACGGTCCCTTAGTGCTTGCACAGGTTCAATCTCTTTGGAGTCCATCGTGTAGCCCCCTTTCGACACTATTTTTCCCAAGAACTTAACCTCAGATCTAAAAAGCTCACACTTTCT
This sequence comes from Silurus meridionalis, assembly GCF_014805685.1. Classification (NCBI taxonomy): domain Eukaryota; kingdom Metazoa; phylum Chordata; class Actinopteri; order Siluriformes; family Siluridae; genus Silurus; species Silurus meridionalis. The sequence continues at coordinate 24,013,786 of NC_060889.1, read as the reverse complement.
AGCTGTAAGCTTTACCCCATGACTCTGGTAACGGCGTAGTACTTCTCTGACATCATTGAGGTGCTCTTCGAATGTCTTACTGTGTACAAGGTTATCATCTAAGTATGGAAGACAGGTGTTGTCTCTGAGTCCCAGCAAACATTCCTCCATACTGCGCTGGAACTCAGCAGGAGCCGAGGACAAGCCAAATGGAATCCGGACCCATTCATAAAGACCCCAAGGTGTTATGAAAGCTGTAAAGGGTCGGCTGCCCTCTTCCACAAACCCCTGATGATACGCCTTCCTCTGATCCAGGACTGAGAACCATGTACTCCCACTTAAACTGTTCAGCATGTTTTGCACCCTAGGAATGGGATGACGGTCTGGGATGGATTTGCGATTGAGCTCCCGGTAGTCTATACAGAGGCGGAGACTGCCATCCTTCTTGCGCACGCAGACTACTGGGGATGCATAAGGAGAGCGAGACTTCTGAATCCATTTTTTATTTAAGAGGTCTTCCAGATATGCTTTTACCTCATTGTGCAGTGGTTTTGGCACAGAGACATACGTACGTTTTAGTGGAGACGTGTCACTCAGCCTGATTTTCAGTTGGAGTGATGGGATGCACCCCACATCATCCTCATCCTTTGCAAATGCTTCACATTCTTCTTTCAGCATTTGCTGAACTTTCCTTTGTTGTTCAGGTGTCAGGTGATCTATTGACACTGGTGGGTCCCACAGCTCTTTGTTAACATCTTGGCCTGTGTTGACAACATGGTGTACACCTGTCCCCTCTCTACTTTCTGTGACTACTCGCGCCACCCCATCACCACTACTGACATTCCAGTCTGATGTTACAACGACGGGTTGGGTGTCTGCTGGATATATGGCTCTGACTTGCTGTACTCGTCCCAGGACCGTACGGGGAGCGAGAGTAATATCCCTTTTGCTGTTGTTGGTAATTGGGATCTGTACTTTTGTTAAGTTCCCCTTCTGAAGACTAACTACCATCCTGGCTACATTTAGCCCCTCAGGCCACTGTGGAATATCTTCTGGTTCAAACAGGACTTCCTGTTTTGCAGCAAGCTGACCAGTCCTAACATTACAACTTACTGTTGTTGTCTGTCCTGCTGCCACTATTATGTTTATCCTTCCCACATTTACTATTCCCTCTCTTTCCGCTTGGTCCCTGTTCTGCATCATTTGGATCAGTGCAACAGATTTTCTGCTGTTGAATGAGAAAGCTTCCTTTACCACTTCTGAGACAACATCAGGGTGCTGCTCCATTCCCTTTGACACCAGATGCTGTATCACATTGTAGCCAATGATTGAGGCTGCCCCACGCCTTGCTCCTTTGAAACAAGCACTGGCACCGGCAGTTCTACCTGAGCCCTCTTTTGGCCCTAGTTGGAGTTTCAGCTCCACCCATCCAGAGAAGGGAATGTCGGTTTGGTTTGCTGCTTGACCAATGAGTGTTTCACCTTCACTCAATAGTTCACTCAGGCTCCGTGTCTGTAGATGGGGAAGGCAAGTATTTTTAAACTCGTCATTGATGATGGTCACCTGCGATCCAGTGTCCCAGAGCGCCTTCACCGGCACACCTTCAAAGAAACAGTCAACCATACATCTTGGACCAATGAGTTTATCCAGTTTAGCTTGACGCTGCAAAGGAATGTGACTGATGTAGGTGGTAGCTCTGGCATGCTCAGCCTTTCCTTTTTGTTCAAGTTCTGCTTCCAGTTGTTTAATTCTTTGCCACAGGAGCTCTTGGGTTTTCTCTTGTGGATCAATGTAGTTCAGAATGGAGGTGGAGCTTTCTGGTTTCATTGAATGGACAGATATCTTTACATCGCTTCTCCCCTCAGCTGGATTCTTTATTGCTCTACAACCGCGGGCAGCATGGCCCACAGCTCCACATCTGAAGCAGTGCTCACATCGATCCTCCTCACCTTTCTCCTGACAAGCTCTGCACCCTTCCGTAGCGGCCTCTTTCCTTGGTTATGTGTTCAGGAGGGCGATTTTGAATCCTCCTGAGTTCTGCAACTTCCTCTCTCAGGAGTTTAACCATCTCATATAGCTCTGATTCTTTCTGTCCCTCCATTGCTGGTGCCTCTTTGCCTCTTCGCCTAAAGATGTCACTTGGCTGCTTATTAACCAGATCTTTGGTGGTCATATCAGCCTGCTTGTCAGAATGGGACTGCATTTCTGAACACAGCTGGTGTACTTTTGCCACTTTGCTCCCTGTGTTCTTCTTTTGTTTATTTAGTCTCTCCGTCTCATCATCAGCTGCTTCATTTGTTTTGTTTATCAGCATTTTATCCGAGATCTCTGAATCATCCAGATACGGCCTCAGCTGAAATTTTATATGATCACTGCTCAAACCTGTCCCCACTGAGTGTAAGAACTTTTTCTGAATATGCTCTGTACTAAAATATTCACCACCTTCTTCACATGTGCGCAGCAACCTCGCTTTTAACTCAATAGCTCTAAATAGGAAGGCTTGTGGAGACTTTGCATTTTTTTTTATACACAATTTGCATTTTGTGTAATGTTCAACAATTTGTAGTACAAGTCAGTAGAACTGTCCTACTTGAAATGTCCCTTTAATATTACTTTCAGCTGTGAGAGAGTGAGATCTATTTTGATTTCAAGCATATTGCGTAAGCTTAGTCCTGGGCTAATGGCTTTTATTACAGCTTCAATAATTTCTGCCTCATCATGGCCCCTTCTCAATCCTTTATCCACCTGATGCATTAAATTAGTGAATGACAGCTTGTCCTTTTGTCCGACCTCTCCAATCTGTCCGCTGATTTTGAAATCTCTCCTCACAGTGACTTCAGGGGCAAGACCAATAAATGATTGCTGTTCAATGGGTCTACTCCGTCCTGCTCCAGCATCTTTTACTTTAATTTTTCCCATTACTGTATTTCCAGAATTCAAATCCACCTCATTCAGTAAATCGTTTGCTGTCGGAGAGATATCTGTCACGGTTTTATTGTTGGCGTCATTTTCCACTTTCTCCCGCTCTAGCTGCGCCTCCATAAAAGTTAGCATTGAACACATGTAGTGCTTTGCTACATCTTCTTCCTCGCTATCCATGATAGCATCGACAGACTCTGTGACTATATCAATAAGTGCGCGTTTAGTAATGACATGCCCGGTAGGGATTTTGTTACACTCACATACCTCCTTCACTTGGTCTAGCCGCAACAACTACAACCTTTCTGTCTCGCGTTCGGCTAGCATTTCTAGATCCATTGCAAGCCGGTATGCTAGCTTACTCGACCGTGAATCTCCGCTCTTCAATTCACTTGCTCCATTCCCACTCGGGTGATCCCTTAAACTCGCACTTCTTAGAAATCCCAGCGGTGCCTCCAAGTTTGTTGCATGCTGAAATAAATGTTCCAGACGTGCATGATTTGATGGGTTCGTTTATTATATCTTAATTTCTCTCTCTGCTTACAAATGGAAGCGCTAATTCCAAGCTTTTTCACACACCAAAAACTCTCCGCTTTTTTTTTCTCATTAACTCTTTGTTTTCAGTCCTTGCTTGCACCTTTTTTTTCCTTACTAGAGCCCCCTACAGTTAGATTGCTAGCACAACATGCCTTCTTGAGCATTCATCACAGCAGTTTGAGCAGTTTCATGCATTTACACAAACATTTCTCCAAACCAGTCTTTATGCATTAAACCCATCATAAATCCAAAACACAACCATCAAAATTAACTACATAATGTAAAACAAAAAAACATCTGGGAAGGTTATTATTTTCCTTCAAAAACAGAAACATCACATTACATAAGCCCCACGCTTGCACCTGTTCTTAACAGTTATATGACAGATTGGATACCTAATGAACCTTCTTTCAAGGCTGAGTTCAAGCTTGTGTTATGCATGCGCCTGAAATACTAACATCCATCATCCTGTCCACTTCTTTTACTGGACCTGCCTGTCCTATTTTGATATCCTATTCCTGGATAGAGTTACATTCAATAAAACCCACTCATTAAACAAAACATATTTTGTTCTGTTACACCCTTTGTTGAACAACACTATTTGGATCAGTGGCCTGTCAGTACTGTTAGAATTTGTGCTTATTTGTGCACTTCCTTTAGTTTACTTAAAAAAAAATTGCTATGCATTTTTTTTGTATGCCTAACACACAAACCTCAATCTCTCTCTCTCTCTCTCTCTCTCTCTCTCTCTCTCTCTCTCTCTCTCTTTCTCTCTCGCATGCACGCACACACCCACGAAACTTCAGTTGATTCTTTAAATATCCGTGGTTGCATTTAATGCAAGGGAAGGGCTTGTGGGCACCAGAGAGCTGGTCAAGGTTAAAAAGCAGTCAGATCCTGGCCCTGACCAGATAACAAAAAGAAGTACACACACACAAAAAAAAAGACATACTCTTACACAAGTATGCACAACTAAAACAGAACTGTATTTTCTTCCATAAAATGTGAAAAGAGCCAACTCTATTACAATAGCTGTTCAATCATGTGTAACTGTGTAAAATTCTGGAGATAAGGCAGCACAAGAGATACAACATGCGCTACAGATAGATGGCTTCTTGTGTATGCATTTATACTTTAAACTCATAACATAAGATTACAGTGAATTTATGTGTTAAGCTGATTATTGAGTAAAGTATAACATTGTTAAGGTGGGAAGATTAATCAATTATAATATAATTACACAAGATCAATTACAATATTGTTACATGAGATTTCAATCATTTGATCTATTGTCTTTTTCTAATAATTGGTTAAAATATATATTGAAGGCAAAGACGTACCTGTTGGTCTGCAGTGGATGAGTCCCATCAGCACTAAAAGCAGAAGAGAAACAGATAAAAGACAGATGAAGTACACAGTAAAAGCTTCAGTGGTTTGCTGTTGCAATAAAGAAATCTACAGCAGGGTGGTCTGGTGTGAATTGGTGTTACTGTTATTATAACAGAATTAATAATATACCACAGCAGAGAGCCAACATTTACAAAGTTTTAGTTCATTAATGAACATGCCAGACTTTTATTTATTTTTATTTTTTATTATTTTCATGTTTAATGTGATGTGAAACTCAAGATACAAACCACAAGTTAGTTCTTCCTGTCACCATTGTAATAGCTTTATCCTTTTGTAGGAATTTAGCTAGCAAAAAATGGAAATCACTATGAGTAATTATAAATGGTTATAATTAATCATAAATATTTAGATTATCTTAGAATTAACAGTAATGAAATTAATTGTCCACCAAACAGACAGTATAATCTTTTATTAACTCTACAGAAGGGTTATCTTCTGGCCAATGAAGACACAACTTTCTACTTCATACTGTACAAGTAATTTAGCATGTAACAAGATCAAATGTATGCAGTGACCTTGAAAATGGGAGCGGCATTTAGAGACAATCACTTGTGAACATTAGGCGTTTGATGAATGGGACTAGGTAACACAGAACTAAACTTTAGACCTAAACATACTGGAGCCGAGTTCAGAGCATGACCTGCTTTATTATTTGAATGACCCCTTGAAGTCAGCTGGAGAGACCAGAGAATGCCTTTTTTTTGCCTTGTGTTATTGATGAAAGATACTTAAATATAAGACAACCCCAAATAAAACTGTAGACTATAAGACCCAGTCTATGATTGATATGCAGATGTTAAAGGTTAAAATTGGTGTCGGGGACATGCGTTCAGCTAATCAACAAAATTATCCTACCCAGATGCTACACGTTATCATCATCAGCTTTAGCTTTTAACAGTGTCTGCTTTTCACACTTGATGTGAGAAAAAACATACAGTAGGGGCAAAAATAAATACCATTCTTCTGTAAAACCGCAGAGAACAGTCTGTCTTTCTTTACACTCTTTTAAGAAATGTAGTGGAATATAGACTTCAATAAAATGAAAATCAATGCTCTTCACTTTACATAATCACATAATTTAAGACTTTTAATATTACACAAATACAGAAGATAACAAATATTGAATCAAGTATAAATATGTATTGACTACCAATGGATAGCTGCAGTTACAAATCATGAAGTCACTTTTAATGATTTGATTATTTAAGGGAAAAAAATGCATCTATGGATTCAACATGCTGAATGTTTAATATTTCAGCAAGAAACTTGTCAAACAGAACCTGATATTAGTCTTCCAGACTGTTACTTGGTAATAATTCAATAATCAGAAAAGACACACAGAACATTTACTCACAGATATTCACACAAAGAGGCCCAAGATCCATCCTGTCTACTGATGCTTGATTTAATGAGCCATGTCTTTGTTGAAGCCTCACCACTTCCTCTGTGTGTCGTGTTTCTAAAGAAAGATCACACTTTAGACTGTAAGAAAGAGAGAGAAGGAGATTAAGAGAGATGTTGCATTTTCAACATTCATATTATGCATTGCAGCAATAGAGAAATTCCCAGTTGCTGAATATTTAACAATGTTTACAGTGTATTATATATATATATATATATATATATATATATATATATATATATATATATATATATATACAGTGGAACCAGTTATGTCGAGGGCCTAGGGACGCCAAAAAGCCTCGAGATAACCGATGATCGAGATAAACGAAAACCAATATGACGGCAATATATTAACGTGCTTGAAATTTCTTTATGTACATGATGTGCGTTAATAAAGGAGAATGTACATGCGCATGTTTTTGGAGGTTTTTTACACAACAGCGTTGCTGCGATTTGTTTGATGAAGGCATGCTATAAAAATGTACATACATGTTTGTTAACTGTCAGGAAACCACCTGCCACGCCCCCTTTGGCGGCTGTCAAACCTCCGCTTTCTCTGAAGCTCCCGGCTTCAATCGTGCCCGTTTAGCACTCATCACCAGCTCCTATTTAAACCCCTCACTTCCACACTCTCACTGTCCGTTAATGTTGGTTCAAGGTGGTCGTTGTTATCGCTCATGCGTATCCCGGTACGTGCCTTCCCACTCGGACTCTGCTCTCTCAACGGCTGCGATGCTTTTGCTGCTCACCCCACGTTCTCCCGTGTGCTGTTCAGCCCTGCGCTTCTACTTTCGCCTCCCGTTCATCGCATAACATTAACAACAAAAGGCATATGTGCACCAACTAACAGCAGAGATTTACCAGTATACAATACAAACCACCGTCGATTTTCAATACAAACCTTTATTATATTCTCCAACATTGTAAACACAAAAATCGCTCACAAAATCAATAAAAACGCGCGGGTGTAGTTCGTTTTTACAAAAAGCTAATCAGTGTCAAAATTAAATTCTCGAGTCATTTCACGTGTGTCAGAGTGAAATGACTCGAGAAAAGTATCCTACACCTGTAGCATCTGTAAGGCTTGATTTTTCCGCCACTTCCGCGAGTTCTTCTGTGGCTGCACAGTGCGGATCGAGAAATTTGGCGGTTCCACTTCAAAAACTTCAACTTAATAGGGTTGGCGAGTTAACCGAGGTCGAGATAAGTGGGTTCCACTGTATATATATATATATATATATATATATATATATATATATATATATATATATATATATATATAAAATGTCACATGAAAATCTTCTTTGTGCTGGTTGAATATGAAACATTTTAAGTTTCAAGAGTTAATTGTCATACTGTATGTACACTTTATTAGGTAAACCTGTCCAACTGCTCTTTAACGCAAATTTCTAATCAGCCAATCACATGGTAGCAACTCAATGCATTTAGGCATGTAGACATGGTCAAGACGATCTGCTGCAGTTCAAACTGAGCATCAGAATGAGGAAGAAAGATGATTTAAGTGACTTTGAACGTGGCATGGTTGTTGGTGAAAGACAGGCTGGTCTGAGTATTTCAGAAACTGCTGATCTACTGGGATTTTCACGCACAACCATCTCTAGGGTTTACAGAGAATGGTCCGAAAAAGAGAAAATATTCAGTGAGCGGCAGTTCTGTGGGCGCAAATGCCTTGTTGATGCCAGAGGTCAGAGGTCAAATTGGATAATAGAAGATTGGAAAAACGTTGCCTGGTCTGATGAGTCTAGATTTCTGCTGCGACATTTGGATGGTAGGGTCAGAATTTGGCATCAACATAAAAAGCATGGATCCATCCTGCCTTGTATCAACGGTTCAGGCTGGTGGTGGTGGTGTAATGGTGTGGGGGATATTTTCTTGGCACACTTTGGGCCCATAAGTACCGATTGAGCATCGTGTCAACGCCACAATCTACCTGAGTATTGTTGCTGACCATGTCCATCCTTTTATGACCACAGTGTACCCAGCTTCTGATGGCTACTTCCAGCAGGATAACACGCCATGTCATAAAGCGCGAATCATCTCAGACTGATTTCTTGAACATGACAATGAGTTCACTGTACTCAAATGGCCTCCACATTGTTGCAGATTATTAAAAAAGAAAACCTGAAATATCACATGGTCCTAAGTATTCAAACCCTTTGCTCAGTATTTAGTAGAAGCACCCTTTTTTATCTAATACAGCCATGAGTCTTTTTGGAAAAGATGTAACAAGTTTTTCACTCCTGGATTTGGGGATCCTCTGCCATTCCTCCTTGCAGACACACTGTCAGGTTGGATGGTAATCGTTGGTGGACAGCCATTTTTAGGTCTCTCCAGAGATGCTCAATTGGGTTTAAGTCAGTGCTCTGGCTGGGCCATTCAAGAACAGTCACGGAGTTGTTGTGAAGCCACTCCTTCGTTATTTTAGCTGTGTGTTTAGGGTCATTGTCTTGTTGGAAGGTAAACCTTCGGCCCAGTCTGAGGTCCAGAGCAATCTGGAGAAGGTTTTCGTCCAGAATATCCCTTTACTTGGCTGCATTCATCTTTCCCTTGATTGCAACCAGTCATCCTGTCCCTGCAGATGAAAAACACCCCCACATTATGATGCTGCCACCAGCATGCTTCACTGTTGGGACTGTATTGGACAGGTGCTGAGCAGTGCCTGGTTTTCTCCACACATACCGCTTAGAATTAAGGCCAAAAAGTTCTATCTTGGTCTCATCAGACCAGAGAATCTTATTTCTCACCATCTTGGAGTCCTTCAGGTGTTTTTTAGCAAACTCCATGCAGGCTTTCATGTGTCTTGCACTGAGGAGAGGCTTCCGTCAGGCCACTCTGCCATAAAGCCCCGACTGGTGGAGGGCTGCAGTGATGGTTGACTTTCTACAACTTTCTCCCATCTCCCGACTGCATCTCTGGAGCTCAGCCACAGTGATCTTTGGGTTCTTCTTTACCTCTCTCACCAAGGCTCTTCTCCCCGATAGCTCAGTTTGGCCAGACTGCTAGCTCTAGGAAGGGTTCTGGTCGTCCCAAACATCTTCCATTTAAGGTTTATGGAGGCCACTGTGCTCTTAGTAACCTTAAGTGCAGCAGAAATGTTTTTGTAACCTTGGCCAGATCTGTGCCTTGCCACAATTCTGTCTCTGAGCTCTTCAGGCAGTTCCTTTGACCTCATGATTCTCATTTGCTCTGACATGCATTGTGATCTGTAAGGTCTTATATAGACAGGTGTGAGGCTTTCCTAATCAAGTCCAATCAGTATAATCAAACACAGCTGGACTCAAATGAAGGTGTAGAACCATCTCAAGGATGATCAGAAGAAATTGATAGCACCTGAGTTAAATATGAGTGTCACAGCAAAGGGTCTGAATACTTAGGACTATGTGATATTTCAGTTTGTCTTTTTTAATAAATCTGCAAAAATGTCAACAATTCTGTGGGTTTTTTTGTCAATATGGGGTGCTATGTGTACATTAATGAGGAAAATAAATCACCTTAAATGATTTTAGCAAATAATTGCAATATACAGTGAGGAAAACACCCTGATATTTTGCAAGTTCTCCCACTCAGAAATCATGGAGGGGTCTGAAATTGTCATCGTAGGTGCATGTCCACTGTGAGAGACATAATCTAAAAAAAAAATCCAGAAATCACAATATATGATTTTTAAACTATTTATTTGTATGATACAGCTGCAAATAAGTATTTCAACACCTGTCTATCAGCTAGAATTCTGACCCTCAAAGACCTGTTAGTCTGCCTTTAAAATGTCCACCTCCACTACATTTATTATCCTAAATTAGATGCACCTGTTTGAGGTCGTTAGCTGCATAAAGACACCTGTCCACCCCTTACAATCAGTAAGAATCCAACTACTAACATGGCTAAGACCAAAGAGCTGTCCAAAGACACTAGAGACAAAATTGTACACCTCCACAAGGCTGGAAAGGGCTACGGAAATTGCCAAGCAGCTTGGTGAAAAAGGTCCACTGTTGGAGCAATCATTAGAAAATGGAAGAAGCTAAACATGACTGTCAATCTCCCTCGGACTGGGGCTCCATGCAAGATCTCACCTCGTGGGGTCTCAATGATCCTAAGGAAGGTGAGAAATCAGCCCAGAACTACATGGGAGGAGCTGGTCAATGACCTGAAAAGAGCTGGGACCACCGTTTCCAAGGTTACTGTTGGTAATACACTAAGGCGTCATGGTTTGAAATCATGCATGGCACGGAAGGTTCCCCTGCTTAAACCAGCACATGTCCAGGCACGTCTTAAGTTTGCCAATGACCATTTGGATGATCCAGAGGAGTCATGGGAGAAAGTCATGTGGTCAGATGAGACCAAAATAGAACTTTTGGGTCATAATTCCACTAAACGTGTTTGGAGGAAGAAGAATGATGAGTACCATCCAAGAACACCATCCCTACTGTGAAGCATGGGGTGGTAGCATCATGCTTTGGGGTGTTTTCTGCACATGGGACAGGCGACTGCACTGTATTAAGGAGAGGATGACCGGGGCCATGTATTGCGAGATTTTGGGAACAACCTCCTTCCCTCAGTTAGAGCATTGAAGATGGGTCGAGGCTGGGTCTTCCAACATGACAATGACCAAGCACACAGCCAGGATAACCAAGGAGTGGCTCTGTAAGAAGCATATCAAGGTTCTGGCATGGCCTAGCCAGTCTCCAGACCTAAACCCAATAGAGAATCTTTGGAGGGAGCTCAAACTCTGTGTTTCTCAGCGACAGGCCAGAAACCTGACTGATCTAGAGAAGATCTGTGTGGAGGTGGGCCAAAATCCCTCCTGCAGTGTGTGCAAACCTGGTGAAAAACTACAGGAAACCTTTGACCTCTGTAACTGCAAACAAAGGCTACTGTACCAAATATTAACATTGACTTTCTCAGGTGTTCAAATACTTATTTGCAGCTGTATCATACAAATAAATAGTTTAAAAATCATATATTGTGATTTCTGGATTTTTTTTTTTTAGATTATGTCTCTCACAGTGGACATGAACCTACGATGACAATTTCAGACCCCTCCATGATTTCTAAGTGGGAGAACTTGCAAAATAGCAGGGTGTTCAAATACTTATTTTCCTCACTGTATCAGAGTGAAAAATTTAAGGGGGTCTGCATACTTTCCGTACCCATTGTATACAATATACAATAAAATGCACAGTGTACATTGTAAACATATATAAATTATACAGTGTAAACATGGAAGTCATGCACATACAAAGTTCTGCAGAGATAGATTCTAGATACAGTTTATTAATCCCGTGAGGGAAATTATTGCATTATCCATCAGAAGGTTAAACAAACAGTGGTTTTATTTGGCAAATAAAATAAAAAAGCATAATGAAATAAATAATTGTACCTTATATAAATAAATACAATACAGAAAGATGAGTGATTCAGTGGTAGTTCATATTGTAAAATCGCATTGCAAAGGGATATATGTATGTATGTGTCAGTGCAGTGCATCGAGAGGTATGATGTTTTTTGCATTGTTAATGTGTGTTCTGTAGAAAGGATTGGGGGAGTAGTCATCTCTCAGTGTCAGGGAACAATGGCTGGTCTGGCTGATTTTTGGTGGTTATTTTTACAAAATACTTGCCAATAATGCATTTAGGAATGGTGGGTTCTATTTGCTACCATTCTGTCTGTGTATTCCCAGTGATTTGTTGTTGAGAACCTCAAAGCTGTCAAAGACTTTGTTGAATTTGTCAGTTATGATGCGACTGTCAGTGATCTCACGCTACTTTTGCTTTGATAGTGTGTAATATTCTGTAATCCCTTTCAGAGTGTTATAGGTGGTGTAGCAACACCCCAGGCTCAGTTTGTATTCTCTCTTGGTATTCTTAATGGCCCTTCGAAGATCATATCTGGCCTTCCTGAGGTCACAGGCAATACCTGAGTATTTTTTCATGCAGGTACTAATGAAGCAGGTTATATAACATTAGATATATAATCAGGGTTAACAGTACAGTCACTGCACATAGTAGCTTTCTTAAACACCTCACAATCTGTTCAGCCAAAGCAGTTCTGAAGTGCCTCATCTGATTTTCAGATCAATGAGCAATGGTACACATTTCAAGACATTTTAATTATAAGCTTGCTGTTTTGAGATCTACATATAGTCTCTTATTGGTTGAACAAAGTTCCAATGAAGTCTAACCCTATGTTAATCTTCTGTTATTAGCTTAGTGCTTGTAGTGCATGTTTTAAAACCATAGCACATACCACAGAAATTAGCAGTAGTGGAAACATGCACATGTGGCTGATTCATTTCACTTTTACTGAAAATGAGAATGACATATCATTTCCTCTTCTCTTAAAGCCATACAGCTCAACTACTAGGAAACAAATACAATTTCCTGCTTTAACTTTTATTAACCTCAAGAAATATATTTACTAAATAACAAATAAAATCTGAATTTTTGTTTAATAATGTAATCTCATCAGGAAATCCACTACTAGGTCTGATGCTATTTTTAATGAAATTAGATCTGAAATGACATTTGGTGCATTTGTAAATTACAAAGTTCACAGACACTGTAAGGTGTAGCAGCACTAGCTTTCATGCACCTAACGATTTCAAAGTCTCCAGTTAATATTCCTGACAACCCTGACATTCCTGTATTTATTTATTCACACTTATCTGTGGGGTATAGTCTTCTGCGTTGTTGAGCCGTATCGGCCAAACAGAGCCTTGACTGGCAAGACTAGATATGTCAAGTCGTGTTTATTTCTATAGCGCTTTTCACAACAGATGATGAGCAGCCGTGGTGACTGTGGCAAGGAAAAACTCTCTTAGATGTTATGAGGAAGAAACCTTGAGAGGAACCAGACTCAAAAGGGGAACCCATCCTCATTTGGGTATGCTCCAGGACATGAACTGAAACACAATAAATCACACTCACACTGGCTCTTTAATTTTACTAGAATTCTGGTATTCTGAAAATTTTAAACGAGAAATACACAATTAATGGCATGGTTATTAGGTTAATAGTGTATGCAAGTACAAGTAAACATTTAGTCTGTGACAGGTAGTCACGGAAAGAAAAGCCTTCTCTGCTGTCCTAAACACAATCAGAAGCACTGACCTACATTTACAACCTAAATTCTAATATTTGTTCAATAAAATTGTATTAATTTATTCCCAACAGTTTATTCTCTTCATTTCGCAGTGTTTCTCTTGGCTGCACTGCTTACAGTACTTGTATGTGGATGTTAGATTTTTTTTGTCTAATCAGATTTTAGCCTCTATAACCCAGCCATTAGGGAGGCACAAGCCAGTGCGCTCTTAGTGCCGGTCCCAAGCCCAGATAAATGGGGAGGATTGGGTTAGTAAGGTTATCCAGTGTAAAACATGTGCCAAATCGAATATGCGGATCACAAGAATTTCATACCGGATCGGTCGAGGCCCGGGTTACCAACGACCACCACAGGTATCGTTAGCCAACAGGGTACCAGTGGAAATTGGGCTACTGTTGGCCGAAGGAGGAGAAGGAGAAGAGGAAGACGTCTACAGAGACGGCAGGGAAAGGAGAAGTGTAGGAGAGTGAAGGTTCGGGTTTGGTTTTTTTAAATGTTTGTACTATGACTGGTAAAGGGAGAGAGATAGCTGATATGATGGTGAGGAGAAAGGTAGATATGTTGTGTTCAGGAGACCAAATGGAAAGGGAGTAAGGCCAGGAACATTGGATGTGGGTTTAAACTGTTCTTTCATGGTGTGGATGGAAAGAGAAATGGTGTAGGGGTGATTCTGAAGAAAGAGTACAGTAAGAGTGTAATGGAGGTGAAGAGAGATTCTGATAGAGTGATTAACGTGAAGCTGGAAGTTGAAGCGATGATGATAAATGTCATCAGTGCTTATGCTCCACAAGTCGGCTGTAAGATGGAGGAAAAGGAAAGATTCTGGAGTGAATTAGATGAAGTGGCGGAGGGTGTACCTAGGAAAGGACGATTGGAACGATAAGAACGATAAGAACTAGGGCTGTGTAGTAACTCGAATGTGTAGTTTTCATCCATCTGTGCAAATAAAAATCGGGTTTCTCTTTAATATCCGCCGACGCTCCCCTCTGGGCTTCCATAGTTTAGAACGAACTCAGCCCTCCCCCTGCGTTTGCCATAGAGATACACAAACAACATGGCAGCGAGCAAGCAAAGGTAGCAGTACCACCAATTTACTGCAGCACCTCAAACAGAGGCATGCTGTCGAGTGGGAGAGATGTAGGGCACTACAAAATAAACAAGACAGCGGCAGCACAAGACTGCCCTTAAGCAGCCGCATCCTGAAAATACACGGTTAAGCAGCCGCACTTTGTTTAGTGTTGCGCGTCTAATCGTACACTTACAGTATGGGTGGTGGGAGCGGTCAAAATACATGTATAGACGCTTCAGAACCGCGTTTCCATTAAGAAACAGAACAATCAGAGCATTTAAATCGCCATATTCAAACACTCATAAAACAGTTTTTAGAGATTTGCTCAATCTTTCAAATAATTCTTATTTAGAATTTCCCTGTCTATTATATTCTTATTTCAAATTTCAACTCATTTTACTGTGGAGTTTTTAAGAAAAGTAAAGACAAAATCACTCCAAGCATCACTGCATTTTAAACCATGTTTCACATATGAACACATTTTTCTTTATAGGTTTGCTCAATCTTTTAAATTATTTTTATTAACAGTGTCCCTGTCTATTACTCTGTTAAATTTGATCTCATTTTACTGTGGAGTTTTGGAGAAAAGTAAAGGCAAAATCACTCAAAACCTCAGGTGCATTTTCAATCAGGTTCCACATTGAAACACTCATAAAACATTTTTCTTTGTAGGTTTGTTTATTTTATGTTATGTTATGTTCTATTTTTACAATTTACAATGGCAGTGCCTGCCATCTTGTATTTTTGTCTTGTTGTTTCTGATTGCACTTTAACCCAAAGTGGGTTATAATCCCAGAAGGGTAAATAAACTTTATTTAATAAAAGGTAAAACTTTTTTTCGGAACATTTTCTTTGTCATATGAAGATTGATTTTAAGCAGGGGGAAAAAAATCTATATAAATCGCAAATCAGATTTTTTGTGAAAAAATCAGGGATTTCTTTTTTAGGCCATATCGCCCAGCCCTAATAAGAACGATATTTTTACTACTGTTTACTTTATCTTGGTTGCTGCTATTTGTTTAAATTGCACACCATTGTTTACAGTTTTCTGCTACTGTGCACCTTATTTTGTTAAGACAGGTTTACTGGCAGAGCTATTTTGTGTTTTGTGTATTGTCCTGCACGGTCCTGTGTTGTCTTGAACTGTCTTGTGTTGTCTTTTGCAATGCTTGCACTAGTTGCACACATGCACTTTATGTGGCAAGGATCTCCTACTTAGTTCTTGGCCCTGTGTTTTTTCTGTTCTGTGACTGTTGTTTCATGTTGTTTTATGTTGTTTTATGTAGCATCAGGGTTCTGGAGGAAAGTTGTTTCATTTTACTGTGTACTGCATCATCTATATATGGTTGGAATGACAATAAAAGCTTCTTGACTCTTGGTGATTGGGGCAGACTTTAATGGGCATGTAGGTGAAGGGAACAGAGGTGATGAGGAGGTGGTGGGTAGGTTTGGCCTTAAGGAGAGGAATGTGGAAGGGCAGATGGTGTTGGATTTTGCTAAAAGGATGGAAATGGCAGTGGTGAATACGTATTTTAAAAAGAAGGATAATCATAGGGTGACGATAAGAGTGGAGGAAGGTGCACACAGGTGGACTATGTTCTATGTAGGAGATGCAACCTGAAGGAGATTGGAGACTGTAAGGTGTTTGCGGGGACAGTGTAGCTAGACAGCATCAGATGGTGGTCTGTAGGATGACTTTGGAGGTAAAAAAAGAGGAGGAGAGTGAAGACTAAAGAATAACATGGTGGAAACTGAAGGAGAAAGACTGTAGTGTGAGATTTAGGGAAGAGGTCAGACAGGGGCTCGGTGGTGGTGAAGAGGTGCTGGATGATTGGGTAACTGCTGCAGAAGTGATGAGAGAGACAGCTAGAAAGGTACTTGATGTGACATCTGAAAAAGAAAGGAAGACAAACAGGCAAATTCGGTAGACATAGCTTATTTGAAACAATTTAGGACATTTCTATTTAAACATGCACGATTTTGAGCTCCTGTGCATCCGACACAATTGCACTTGAATGAGTGTGAGGAGAGTTCCACAGCTTTTAGTCGCCCATTTATTGTTCTCATTTTATCCCATCAGGGGACTAGTTTTTATTTCTCACTTGCTTGCGGCAGACACTGTCAAGTTTAACCCCTGTGAGTTCGAGACATAGCTTCCACAACGTGTTTTTAGCAGAGCAGACAGGATGACCACAGTTTAGTAAATCTGGTGAGTGAATTCAAACTATATATATGTTATAGACCATGTTTTATAATGTTTTGTACATGTATATTTTAGTTGACAAAACAGCATTAAATAACTTTAATGATAATGTCATCTTGTCAATCTGTTTCTTTCTTTGTTAGAATGTCATTGACATGACTCATATCAATTCACAACTAAACCCTTCCTTACTGTGCGTGATTTTGGAAGGGAATTCAGTGATGGAACTGTACAACTCTGCAGTAGAACTATCCAAAATGTTTTTAAAACATTTATTTTTTTTTCAAAACGTGAAAAAAACATTAGCAAACTTTTTTCTTCACTTGTTTGTATTTTGAAATGTCAAGTAGAAATAGAAGGAAAAAAATGATTAGTTGTTTTACTTGCTTTTGTATATAAATTGTGGTTAGTATAAAGTTAAGTGGAGTAATTTGACAGAACAAGATAGTTAAAAGCACTTGGTCTATTTAACTAAAAATATCTTAAATTTTTGTTATGTTCACTCAAGTGAAACTCAAGTTTATCAAGTAAACATTACTTCTTTTTTCTTTCAGGGCAACCAGTAAACTCAACTTATCCAGGCTTAGAGTGCATGGAGCAGGGGAACGCAAATCAGAGAGAGTTCAGTACTCTAAATCAATACATCACTGCCTACATAGGAAACTTGGCATAGGGGTAGCACACTTTCTAACAAGAAGGACTGGGCAGCACCATTTTCTCAGAACTGTAACTGGATGTTTTACCCCTATGGCATATAGTGATGAAAAACCAAAAGAAATAATAAATAATGATTCAAACACAGGTTCAACAGCAGCATTACATTCTTAACTGAAGCCTTTTGTACCTTATTTTTCCACTTTAAAACTGGTGAGTGTTTTAGGAGGTTTTAAAGCGCATGTAATGAGCACGGATGCACACTTATGAGAAGACAGGGAACTAAACACAGTTTTGTCGGTCAACACAAACTCATAATCAATATGTTTAATAGTTTGTGGGATTTTTGTTAGATATAATTCCCACTGGTAATTTATTTTGAAAGAAAGAAAGAAAGAAAGAAAGAAAGAAAGAAAGAAAGAAAGAAAGAAGTAACATTTTGACAAACTTTATCATGACATATTTATTTAAATGTTAAAACAAAAGCACATGTTAAAAAGAAGAAAAAATCTATCTATTAAATTAAGCATCCTATTTAACCTTCTTTCTGCTGCTCCCATAAGGATCACCACAGTGGATCATTCTTCTCTATATCACTCTGTCCTCTACTGTACATCTGCCTCTTTCAAACTAACCACTTGCATGTCTTCCCACACCACATCTATAAATCTCCTCCTTTGCCTTCCTCTTTTCCTCCTGCCACCGGCTCCACCTCAGCATTCTCCTACTGATATACCCTCTGCACATGCACATGTCCAAACCATCTCATTTGTTCCTCTTTCATTTTGTCTTCAAAGCGTCCTACACGCATAGCACCTCTATTGAACTAATTTTTAATTCTGTCCATCATCATCACTCCCATTGAAAATCGCAGCATCTTCCACTTCCAACTCTGCCACCTCCAGCTTTGGCCTCTGTCTTTTTGACAATTTCACTATCTATAAACTGTACAACAGAGCAGGTCTCACCACAGTCTTATGAACTTTCCCTTTCACACTTGCATATATACTTCATTTATGCAACATATATACTGTCTTGCTCCTGCAGGGTTTCATTCCCCTTTCTCCAGCATGTACCGCCACTTCTCCACGCTTCTCTTAACATGTTCCGCACTCTCGCCACAAATAACATTTAAATCATACTACAAATGTATCTAAGTCAATTCAAAATTTTAGCTATAGAATAAGAAGAAATTTAATTTTGGCTATAGTAAAAAAAAAAGAAAAAAAGAAAAGGTTAAATAGTGAAAAGAAAATGCATAAAAGATATACAAATACAGTAAATCAGCTAAAGCAATCTCTAAAAAATCAAAACGCCTGATTAGTCACTTATTACTAAAATCTTACTTTCTGAACAGACAGGATTTGTATTGTTGTTTAATTTTTGGCCACTAGAGGTCAGAATTGGTCACTCAAGCTGTTTTCTCTGCATGTTGTCACTGCCACCTGCGTCCAATTTCCCCCGTGTAGTAATTGCGCAGGATGACTCGTTTGAGGGGAAATTTAAAGATTTTTTCGAACAAATGTCTGGAGACGAGGAAGAACTTACACAACACACAAAGGACTGACCAGGCATCATCAACCACCACGCAAAGGTACAAGAAAACAGGAGGATTTATTTAGTGGAGAAGTGGATGCAGGTGGCAGCATAATGAGCATGCAGAAAAGAAAAAGATGAATGAGCAGTGAAGGCATCTAGCGGCCAAAATATGAAACAACAAATCCAACCCCTGACCGAATGTGTTCTTTGTTACACTGGGAGCTGTTATTAATTAAAAGCTGGATTATGAAACAAAATCATGGCATTTAACACTCAGACAGATGTGTCAGCTTCTATCACTCTGTTTGGTCTGATGTCCTCGCCAGGTTCAGCTGTAAAATACACAATTATCAGCACTTCAAATTATTAAATATTAGGGTTTTATTTTGTGGTTAATGATGAACACTTTCTGCATTCTTACTTCGAGCTCTGTAACATTTCACGGCCAGAATGATGGTCACCAGCACATACAGTGAGACCACCACTAGACTGCTGAGGATCTTCAGTACTGAAGGTTTTCCTGGTGGCTGAACTGAAGGGAGAAATATTAGGATATTAAAAAAAAAATAATAAATCTAAAAACAACTACAATGACAATAATAATAATAATAATAATAATAACAGCAAGTGTAACAAACAATACAAACTGTAATAAAAAATAAATTAATATCAATCATATTAAAAGCATAAATTTCCTGGTCATAATCAATTTTTGATTCAACTGAGCATTAAAATATATTTTAAGTTATATTTTGAGTCTAGTCTTCCAGCCTTAACAAACACTCAGCATGTTTTCTGGTCTAGAGAACTCTTAATACAACATAACATACTCATTTAACTCCTAAATTGTGAATTTAATTAAATGAAAGAGATGCAGTGGTGCATTATGTAATAATATTACTTTTCTGGAGTAACGAGTAAAGTAGCGCGTTACTTTATAAATGTACACATTAATATATGAGTTACTTTTTAAAAAAAAGTAATGCGAGTTACTTTTCAGTTAAATTATTTTGCATAAAAAATAAATACTGAATTAAATGAACGCAGTCACGTAGAATCGCGCACTCATACGTGCGAGCCGCGGGAATTACTGCGTTGAAAGTAGTTTCCAATTACTGTGATGGAAGTATTCTCATTATTTTGAAATAGTCGAGAAAAATGAGAAAGGAATAACGGTTAAGTGTAGATTATGTGTTGGTAAAAAGCTCTTGTCGACTGCAAAAAAATACCACTTAAAAAAAAAAAAACATCTGCATGCAAAGCACAGCACTACAGGTGTGTGTGTGTGTGTGTGTGTGTGTGTGTGTGTATAATGTTGAATATATGCAACATTATGCAATGTTGCATATATGGAAACGGAGACAAAAATATAGAAAACTTTTGCCAACTTTCCACCACTGCAGATCTATGGACTGCTCAGAATAAAAGTTTTCGGTGGGAGACACATATAAGATGCCATCGCAGCGGAGATAGAGAGCAAATTCACAGCTCATTTGCTCTTTGTGGGAAGATAAACTGCCACAGTCACTGATAATAGCGCGAACTTTGTAAAAGCGTTCAGAATGTTTCAAGCTGATGATGAAACAGAGAATGATGTAGACAAGGACGAGGCCATATTTACGGAATTGCAAGATATTTTACGAGATGACAGTGAAAGGTATGTTCTCCCTCCACATCACCGGTGTGCAGCCCACACCCTCAACCTTATATACACGAACGATAGTTACATTCCTGACGGTGAAGGCAGATTGCAAAGCAGTGTACAGAAGAGCGACTGGAAAGTGTTCAGCCTTGTGGTCAAAATGTAATCGATCATCTTATTGTTCTAAGACGTTATTATGCATTTTAAATGTTTAAGAAATGTCTTTTGCCCTAATATAACATTTCTTAATGGCAATTATCTATATTACACCTGTTACACCTGTAAGGCATGAAAGAGATACAAGTAATGCAAAAGTAATAACACATTACTTTCCATAAGAACTAACTAAGTACCGTAATTATTTACTTTTTTGGGGAGTAACTCAATATTGTAATGCATTACTTTTAAAAGTAACTTTGCCCAACACTGAAGAGATGTATGTGCCATAAATTCCAAAGAGTAATATAAAACATTTGAGTAACATTTAAAAAGCTTGAAAAATGTAATATAGGTGCGTCAAAATGAATTAGAATATCGTGGAAAAGTTAATATATTTCATTAATTAAACTTAAATTGTGAAACTTGTGTACTAAATAAATTCAATGCACACAGACTAAAGTAGTTTAAGTCTTTGGTTCTTTTAGTTGTGATGATTTTGGCTCACATTTTACAAAACCCCACCAATTCACTATCTCAAGAAATTTGAATACTTAATAAGACCAATAAATAAATAAAAAACATTTTTATTGAATTGTTGGCCTTCTGGAAAGTCTGTTCATTTACTGTATGTACTTGGTAGGGGCTCCTTTTGCTTTCTGCCTCAATTCGGTGTGGCATGGAGGTGATCAATCTGTGGCAGTGCTGAGGTGGTATGAAAGCCTATGTTTCTTTGACAGTGGCCTTCAGCTCATCTGCATTTTTTTGGTCTCTTGTTTCTCATTTTCCTCTTGACAATACCATATAAATTCTCTACGGGGTTCAGGTCTGGTGAGTTTGCTGCCCGGTCAAGCACACCAACACCATGGTCATTTAACCAACTTTTGGTGCTGTTGGCAGTGTGGGCAGGTGCCAAATCCTGCTGGAAAATGAAATCAGCATCTCCATAAAGCTGGTCAGCAGAAGAAAGCATTAAGCGCTCTAAAACGTTTTGGTAAACAGGTGCAGTGACTTTGGTTTTCAAAAAACAGAGTGGACCAACATTGCCAGATGACATTGCACCCCAAATCATCACAAAATGTGGAAACTTAACTCTGGACTTCAAACAACTAGGGCTTTGAGCTTATCCACCTTTCCTCCAGACTCTAGAATGCTTCAAATGAAATACAAAACTTGCTCTCATCTAAAAAGAGAACTCAGGACCACTGGGCAACAGTCCAGTTCTTCTTCTCTTTACTCCGGGTACCAGCCACTGATGTGTCTGCGGTTCAGGAGTGGGTTAATGAGAGGAATACGACAAGTGTAGCCAAATTCCTTGACACATTTGTGTGGTGGCTCTTGATGCCTTGACCCCAGCCTCAGTCCATTCCTTGTGAAGTTCACCCCAATGTTTGAATCGATTTTGCATGACAAGCCTCTTAAGCTGCGGTTCTCTCGGTTGGATATGCATCTTTTTCTTCCACACTTTTTCCTTCCACTCAACTGTCTGTTAACATGCTTGTATACAGCAGTCTGTGAATAGCAGCTTCTTTGGCAATGAATGTACATGGCTTTTCCTCCTTGTGAAGGGTGTCAATGATTGTCTTTGGGACAGCTGTCTTTTCCATTTTGAAGGCTCAGGAAACCTTTGCAGGTGTTTTGAGTTGATTAGATGATTGGCATGTCACCATATTCTAATTTGTTGATATAGTGAATTGGTGGGTTTTTGTTAAATGTGAGTCAAAATCATCACAATTAAAAGAACCAAACACTTAAACTACTTCAGTCTGTGTGCACTGAATTTATTTAATACACGAGTTTCACGAGTTAAATTACTAAAATAAATGACTCCAGCATAGTCATTTATGAAAATTATTTCTCACCTCTGACTGAAATCCAGCTTTTCGGTGAGTCTCCTCTCTCTGGATTTTTACAGTGGTAGAAACCTTCATCTGACGTTGACACACTGCTGATGGTCATGTCTAATGTAGTCTTGCTCTGAAGAACTGAATCATCTTTATAGAAACCCATGCCAGCTGTTGTTTTACGATATAAACAGCGTAAAGTCAGAGAACATCCCTCAGTCACAGGATGGACAGGACTGTCCAGGATCACATCACCATCTGTAGAAAAGAGTAACACAACATTGCACACACCATGTCTGTAAAACACACCTATTAGAGACATACAGATGAAATACAAACCTCTGTTATCCTGTTCCCTGTAACATTTATGTATGAACTCATATTTATGATTAAGAGTTTGTGGAAGATGTGAGCAGTCAAAAATAGTGACATTCGATTGTACTGCTTTCCAAAGCTCTCCATTCTTTAATAAAAGCCCTTCATACAAGGTAAGTTGGTGGCTACAGAATTATTCTAAAATAAATAAATTATCTAAAAATTTGTGCAAATTAAGATCTTTTTGTACATTACTGCTACTTTGAGCTCACAAAATAATATCAACACATACGTTCCTTTCTAAATATAAATCTAGAAAATGTTCTGTTATTGCTGTGTTTATTTATTCAGCCAGGGACTATATAGAGTTTTGTATCTTTGTTTTGCACTTTCTACAGTTAGGTCAATAACAATAATTCATTTTCATGTTATTCTCAATAAAAAAAATTTTATGTTAGGCTTCGTTTTTGTATTAAATTCTACTGATGAGAAGTGATAAAGACTCACTGTGTACTGTGATGTTGACTGAATCACTGCGTTCTCCAGATTCTGACTGACACCAGTAAACTCCAGTGTGTGATGGAGAGAGGGAGATGATGTTATATGTAGATCCTGAAACTGATGAAGAAATGATTGATGCCTCATTGTGTGTGTATCCTCTCACTTTCCATCCAGTAGAGTCTCTCTGGTCCTCACAGCTCAGTGAGAGAGAGTCAGCAGTAAAGTGTTGAGATCTGCTGGGATTGATGAACAGAGATACTGGAGAAGATTCACCTGTTAATAAATACATATATTCATATAATTATGTTGAAATGTTTTTTTTTTTTTTACACTCGTGTCCTGTATAAAATTTTAAACCTCCTTCTCTTCACTGTTTTACACTTGAACATGATACTGGGAAAAATGTATTTGTTCTCTGTATGTAGGTGAGTAAATATAACTTATTGTGTTTTACTACACAACTCTGTTATCTGTTAACCTCTTTGTGTAATGCAGTCACATACTCACCAATAACATTTACCCAGAGTGCATCACTGTAGTGTGTGTAGTAGACTGGTTTTCCTCTTCCAGCTCTACATCTGTACTGACCTCCATCAGGGACACTGACTGATCTGATGGTGTAGGAGTGTGTTTCAGTCTCAGTTTCACGGCTCTGTGTGTCTTTCATCCAGTAAAACTTCCATCCAGCAGACTGCAGCTTCAGTGTACAGGACAGAATTACTGGGTTTCCTGTCAGTGCAGCTCCTTTAAGGTCCAATGTGAGTTCAGGTTCAGGTTTTTCTGTTAAAAATTAAATATAATGTTAGTGAGGCCGTCTTTACTGAATTAATCACTTCTACAGGAAAACAGTACAATACTCTCTCTGTGATGATGACAAATTTATGTATACTGTTAAAACTGAATTTTATACACACGGTGAGAATTATAATATGGATGTTAAATGTAGATTTATACTGTTTATACTATATACAGTGAGGAAAATAATTATTTGGACACACTGCTATTTTGCAAGATGTCCCACTTAGAAATCGTGGAGGGGTCTAAAATTGTCATCGTAGGTGCATGTCCACTGTGAGAGACATAATCTAAAAAAAAAAATCCAGAAATCACAATATATGATTTTTTAACTATTTATTTGTATAATACAGCTGCAAATAAGTATTTGAACACCTGTCTATCAGCTAGAATTCTGACCTAAATTAGATGCACCTGTTTGAGGTCGTTAGCTGCATAAAGACACCTGTCCACCCCATACAATCAGTAAGAATCCAACTACTAACATGGCCAAGACCAAAGAGCTGTCCAAAGACACTAGAGACAAAATTGTACACCTCCACAAGGCTGGAAAGGGCTACGGGGAAATTGCCAAGCAGCTTGGTTAAAAAAAGGTCCACTGTTGGAGCAATCATTAGAAAATGGAAGAAGCTAAACCTGACTGTGAATCTCCCTCAGACTGGGGCTCCATGCAAGATCTCACCTCGTGGGGTCTCAATGATCCTAAGGAAGGTGAGAAATCAGCTCAGAACTACACGGGAGAAGCTGGTCAATAACCTGAAAAGAGCTGGGACCACCTTTTCCAAGGTTACTGTTGGTAATACACTAAAACGTCATGGTTTGAAATCCTGCATGGCACGGAAGGTTCCAGCACATGTCCAGGCACGTCTTAAGTTTGCCAATGACCATTTGGATGATCCAGAGGAATCATGGGAGAAAGTCATGGGGTCAGATGAGACCAAAATAGAACTTTTGGGTCATAATTCCACTAAACGTGTTTGGAGGAAGAAGAATGATAAGTACCATCCCTACTGTGAAGCATGGGGGTGGTAGCATCATGCTTTGGGTGTGTTTTTCTGCACATGGAACAGGGCGACTGCACTGTATTAAGAAGAGGATGACTGGGGCCATGTATTGCGAGATTTTGGGGAACAACCTCCTTCCCTCAGTTAGAGCATTGAAGATGGGTCGAGGCTGGGTCTCCCAACATGACAATGACCCGAAGCACACAGCCAGGATAACCAAGAAGTGGCTCTGTAAGAAGCATATCAAGGTTCTGGCGTGGCCTAGCCAGTCTCCAGACCTAAACCCAATAGAGAATCTTTGGAGGGAGCTCAAACTCCGTGTTTCTCAGCGACAGGCCAGAAACCTGACTGATCTAGAGAAGATCTGTTTGGAGGAGTGGGCCAAAATCCCTCCTGCAGTGTGTGTGCAAACCTGGTGAAAAACTACAGGAAACGTTTGACCTCTGTAATTGCAAACAAAGACTACCATACCAAATATTAACATTGACTTTCTCAGGTGTTCAAATACTTATTTGCAGCTGTATCATACAAATAAATAGTTGAAAAATTATACATTGTGATTTCTGGATTTTTTTTTTTTGTCTCTCACAGTGGACATGCACCTACGATGACAATTTCAGACCCCTCCATTATTTCTAAGTGGGAGAACTTGCAAAATAACAGGGTGTTCAAATACTTATTTTCCTCACTGTATATACTATATATCAGAGATAAAACACACTCACCTGATACAGTCAGTGTAACTGCATCACTGCTCTGTGTGTATTTTGGATCTGATGACTGAGTTCCTTTACATCTATAAGCACCTTTATTAGAGTCTTTAACATTACTGATCCTATATGTTCTCGTTCCTGCAGCATCAAGGATTTCATCATTATTTCTATACCAGTGATACTTCCAGGATCCTCCAGTCTGTATGTCACATGTGAGAGTGACAGTTTCCCCAATGAACACATTCACAGCTGGCTGTATTTTCACTACAGGCTTTGGTCTCGCTATAAAAAAATAAAAAAATAAAAAATTATCATATGCAGTACATGTACACACAATTTTAATATGTTAATTTTTTAGATAGGTCTAATTATACAAATGCATTAGTTGTTAAAATAATTAAGATATATTTCTTAAAGTCTTAAAACGGCAACATAGTGATAATGTAGAAACATGACGTACCTTTCACTATAATTCTGGCTTCAGCACTGAACTCTGACTCGTAGTTTCCCCTGAGTGCTTTGCAGTAGTATGTTGTTTGTCCTTCATTAGAGATTATCACACTGAGTGGGTTGGTATTTGGTGAATTTAATTTCTGATTTATGTACCAGGAAAAGCTCCATCCAGGAGTCTGCAGATTACAGTTCAGTGTAACTGTGTCTCCAGTGTAGATGGAGCTCTGAGGATTCACACTCACAGTCGGTTTGGGTTTTTCTGTTGATATGAAATGACAAAGAACTGTATTTACCTTAATCTATGTACATAATTGTGCATTTGGATTTATATAAATGTGTATAAGAACACATAATATGTATAGAATTATTATTCATTATTATTATTTAATTATATAATTTAATGACTTACTATTTAATGATTGTAAATGATTGTATTGTAAAAACACAGCACTAAAAGGTAAATTAGTTCCTAGTAATTAATAGATTACTTTAAAATAGAAAAGTAAAAACAAATGTAAACAGATCAAATGGGAAAGTCCAAAACCAGTGATAATTTTCACATACAGTATATAAGTAATAACATACATTCACTTGATACAGTGAGTGTAACTGGATCACTCATCTCTCAACACATAATATGCATAGAATTATTATCCATTATTATTACTTAATTATATAATTTAATGTTATACTATTTAGTGATTTATTGTAAAATCACAGCACTGAAAGGTAAATTAAAATCCAGTGATAATTTTCACATAAAGTATATAAGTAATAATATACATTTCCACACTCACCTGATACAGTAAGAGTAACACGATCACTCATCTCAGAGATCTGATTGTCACTGTGTCTCCTCCCTCTGCAGGTGTATTTCCCTCTAGAAGAGTCTGGAACAGAGCTGATACTGAACTCCTGTGTTGTTTGTTTTGGGTTGAGTGTGTTATCATCCTTATACCAGTCGTATCTCCACTCAGTGTCTCTTCCTCTCTGTATTTCACACCTGAAAGTCACAGTTTCTCCTCTGAACACTTGTGTATCAGGCTTCATAATCACCACAGGCTTAGGATTCTCTGTAAAATACAAAAATATCACTGTTTCTATATATAAATATATTTCCAACTCTCTTATTTAAACAAGTATTAACATTTTAAAACTAAACACAAAAACTCTCTCAGACAGCAACCACTACTGATAAAAAAGATGTAAACCAAATTTTAAACACAGTCTCAGCACTAGCAAAAATCAGATCACTTTAATGAAAACTGACATCTACATTATTTATTCATATCTGCATTACAGTGTGTGGGCTATCCTGTTTATTTTATTATAAGAAGATTCAACTTTAGCAGGGTCAGCACTAGATATAGGAAGAGCAGATAATTGCTTCGGCCCCGGGCTTGAATGGGGGGCCTCAATAACCCTAATATATGTAAACTGGTTCACAAATCAAGACGGGCAGCATAAGACAACGCTTTTTGTTCATTTGATATAAAAAAACTGTCACTTACCTGAAGTGAAACTAGTTAATGTCACCGTTTAATGTGAGTTCCCACCATCTAAATGCATTTCGGTGGCACTGAAATAATTGCATCCCTCAGAGGTTGCTAAGCGTGAAGCTAAACAGGCACCAAAGAAAACTCAGCTTGTGATGAAGCTATGTGAGCTGTCCTCATGTATTTTGATTATAAAGTATTATTAAAATAAACAGAGCCTTATTCTGCTGATTCACGTCAGCACCATTCAAAGATTTGCAGCCAGTTTTAAACAGTGTAAGTGCCGTGACGACTAGAAAAATAAAAAAAAGTAAAAAAAGTAAAACTTTGTTCATAATAACAGCAATCGCAGCTGCTAGAAAGAAATTACGTTACCCCCATTTTGTACATTCTGTACAGCGCTGGCAAAAATGTTCATTATTCCAAATAGTGAGTGTGTTAATGTAAATAAATTACTGAACAAAATACTAACACTCCTGAATGATATAGACAGGATGTCTATAATTATATTATTTATAATTAACCCACATAATGATCAACCTACTTAAGTTAGCATTTTAAAGTATGGCATGGCATGGCCAAAGAAGAAGAAGAAGCTGGTCCAGATCACCTTTCATAACTTTTTTCTTTTTTAGTGCTGACCTTAGTTAAAGTTTAATTAATATACACATTTAAATACATATATAAAAGTACTGAGGTGTGTAAATAGAAATCATTGTGTGTTATTTTACAGCTCTGTTATCTGTTAACCTCTTTGTGTAATGCAGTCACATACTCACCAATAACATTTACCCAGAGTGCATCACTGTAGTTTGTGTAGTAGACTGGGTTTCCTCTTCCAGCTCTGCACCTGTACTGACTTCCATCAGAGACACTAACTGATCTGATGGTGTAGGAGTGTGTTTTAGTCTCAGTTTCACGGCTCTGTGTGTCTTTGCTCCAGTAAAACTTCCATCCAGCAGACTGCAGCTTCAGTGTACAGTACAGAGTCACTGAGTTTCCTGTCAGTGCAGCTCCTTTAAGGTCTGATGTGAGTTCAGGTTCAGGTTTTTCTGTTAAAAATCAAATATAATATTAGAAAGTGAAGTAATCTTTACTGAATTAATCACTTCTCAGGAAACCAGTACAATACACTCTCTGTGATGATGACAAACAATTTATGTCTAGTGTTAAAAAAAAAGAATTGTATACACACAATGAGAATAAAAATACGGATATTAAATGTAAAGATTCACTGTAAGGGGGCAGAACTATGATGATACAGCATTCTAATCTTTCTATACTATATATCATATGTTATGGGTGTAGAGCAAAAAGATTTTTGTTTGAGAATTGTTACAAAAATGCAAATCTACAACTGTAATCTTCAGTGAAAGATATGTTGCAATGTTGACAAATTAAAAATTGTCTTTTTTATCACAGTTTCTGTTGATATACATTAAAATACAAAAGTGTGTAGTAATGTTAGTCTAATGTAGTGATTGGGGTACAGGGGGTAAATAAATATTAAAGTTGTGTTCAAAATTATTCAACCCCCACTGAAATTGATTGTTTTGGTCGGTTTGACATTGATTATGATCATTCAGTCATCCTGCTTACAATTAAATCAAAGAGGCACGTGTAGGTCAGACAAATATAACATAACATTTATAATGAAATAACCACAAATGTCTTTTCTGAGCTCACATCATTATCAGTTTTATTCAACCCCCAAGTGACATTCAAACTTAGTATTTAGTACAACATCCTTTTACAGTTATAACAGCTTTTAAACGTGAAGCATAGCTTGACACAAGTGTCTTGCAGCGATCTACGGGTATCTTCGCCCATTCATCATGGGCAAAAGCCTCCAGTTCAGTCACATTCTTAGGCTTGCGCACTGCAACTGCTTTCTTTAAATCCCACCAGAGGTTCTCAATCGGATTTAAGTCTGGTGTTCCAGCCTTTAATCTGCAACCATGCTCTAGTGGACTTGGAGGTATGCTTGGGATCATTGTCCTGTTGAAAGGTCCAACGTCTTCCAAGCGTCAGGTTTGTGACGGACTGCATCACATCCAATATCTCCTGGTACTGAAGAGAATTCATGGTACCTTGCACACGCTGAAGCTTCCCAGTACCTGCAGAAGCAAAACAGCCCCAAAGCATGATTGACCCCCCGCCATGCTTCACAGTAGGGTGTAAGGTGTTCTTTTCTTCATAGGCCTTGTTCTTCCTCCTCCAAACATAGCGTTGATCCATGGGCCCAAACAGTTCTAATTTTGTTTCATCAGTCCACAGAACACTATCCCAAAACTTCTGTGGGTTGTCCACATGACTTTTGGCATACTGCAGTCGACTCTTCTTATTCTTTGGGGACAGCAAGGGGGTGCGCCTAGGAGTTCTGGCATGGAGGCCTTCATTACGCAGGGTGCGCCGTATTGTCTGAGCAGAAACTTCAGTACCCACATCTGACAAATCTTTTCTCAGTTCCTCAGCAGTCACACGGGGACTTTTCTCCACTCTACGCTTCAGGTAGCGCACAGCAGTCGAAGTCAGCATCTTCTTTCTGCCACGACCAGGTAGCGTTTCAACAGTGCCCTTTGCCTTGAATTTGCGAATGATGCTTCCAATGGTGTCTCTTGGTTTGTTTAACATCTTTGCAATCTTCTTATAGCCATTGCTCTTCCTGTGAAGAGTGATCACCTGTTCTCTTGTCTTCCTGGACCATTCTCTTGACCTCACCATGTTTGTAACCACACCAGTAAATGTCTAGAAGGAGCTGAGTATCACAGTCATTTTAAAGCTGCCTAATTGGTGCTTATTAGGCTTTATTGCTGCTCCCTGATATCCACAGGTGTTTTCAATACCTGATTGAAAACACTTCATTGAACCTCTGTTCTTCAGAGTGGTAGTCTTTAAGGGGTTGAATAATTATGTCAATGAAGAATTCACAAAAGAAACATTTACTACTGTATTACAAAACTAATTGATGTCATTTTAGTTGCATATGGTTCTTTAAGAAGTCCTTGTAGGATTTAATTCTGAATACAATTACAAATGTACACTAAATTCCCTAAAACCATTTACAGCATTGGGGGTTGAATAATTTTGAACACAACTGTACATTATTAAGCTAAAATGCTGCAGTCGCCAATGATGGAGTTCATGGTCACATAAAAAAAAATATGTCTTCACTCTTAAAAGCTAATGGAATATAGACAATATATGAGGTAAAACACACTCACCAGATACAGTCAGTGTAACTGCATCACTGCTCTGTGTGTATTTTGGATCTGATGACTGAGTTCCTTCACATCTATAAGCACCTTTATCAGAGGCTTTAACATCACTGATCATATATGCTCTCTCTTCTGCAGCATCACTGATTTCTTCATTATTTCTATACCAGTGATACTTCCAGGATCCTACAGTCTGTATGTCACATGTGAGAGTGACAGTTTCCCCAATGAACACATTCACAGCTGGCTGTATTTTCACTACAGGCTTTGGTCTCGCTATAAAAATATATTTAAATGTCTTCATATGCAATACATGTACACCATTTAAATGTTGCATAATTATACAAATGCAACAGATGTTAAAATAAATTAGATTTATTGCTTAAAGACTTTAAATGCGAAAATGTAGAAAACATGACGTACCTTTCACTGTAATTATGACTGGAGCACTGAACTCTGACTCGTAGTTTCCCCTGAGTGCTTTGCAGTAGTATGTTGTTTGTCCTTCATTAGAGATTATCACACTGAGTGGGTTGGTATTTAAGGGATTGAATTTCTGATACTTGTACCAGAAAAAGCTCCATCCAGTAGACTGCAGATTACAGTTCAGTGTAACTGTGTCTCCAGTGTAGATGGAGCTCT
Organism: Silurus meridionalis; assembly: GCF_014805685.1. NCBI lineage: Eukaryota > Metazoa > Chordata > Actinopteri > Siluriformes > Siluridae > Silurus > Silurus meridionalis. The sequence continues at coordinate 23,982,174 of NC_060889.1, read as the reverse complement.
GAGGATTCACACTCACAGTCGGTTTAGGTTTTTCTGTTGATATGAAATGACAAAGAACTGTATTCACCTTAATCTATGTACGTTATTGTGCATTTGGATTTATATAAATGTATATAAGAATACAGAATAATTATTCAATTATTAATTATCATTATTATTTAATTATATAATTTAATGACTTACTATTTAATGATTGTAAATGATTGTATTGTAAAAACACAGCACTAAAAGGTAAATTAGTTCCTAGTAAGTAATAGATTACTTTCAAATAGAAAAGTAAAAACAGATTAAATGGGAAAATAATTATAATTAGATTTTACTTTACACTAAAGTCAGTAATATTATACATTTTACACACTCACTTGATACAGTGAGTGTAACTGGATCACTCATCTCTGTGATCTGAGAATCACTGTGTCTCCTCCCACTGCAGGTGTAGTTTCCTTGATAAGAGTCTGTAATAGAGCTGATGCTGAACTCCTGTGTTGTGTGGTATGGGTAGAATGTGTAATAATCCCTAATCCAGTCATAACTCCACTCAGTGTCTTTTCCTTTCTGTATTTCACAAATAAAAGTCACAGTCTCTCCACTGAACACTTCTGTCTCAGGCTTTATAATTACCACAGGTGTAGGACTCTCTGTAAGAAACGAGAAAACATCACTATTGTTTTTATACATGGACACATTTCCAGTATTACTATCCATTATTCAATTATTATAGGGATACATTTAAAACATTCAAGAAGACTAATCTTTAAGAACACTGGGTATAAGCAAGCCAACAAGAAACCAACAGTAATCTTATTTTTTACAAATGTACACACCCACACACACACACACACACACACACACACACACACATCACCACTTTCCTGTTATCTGTAAAAATGTACTGAAGCATTAAGGCCCTCACAGCCAGACCATGTACTATGTAATTATTTAACTAACAAACTTTTGTAATTATTATTATATGGAAAATCCACCCACAATAACACAAACTTTTTGTACTAGTTGGTGCTGCAGTGTCTATTGTATATGTTACTCTTTTTGCTTTTTGCTGACTTTTTTTTTTTAGCAATACTAAACAAATGTATAAATTATTACTAATTTGTATTATAAATATAAATAATTCTTAAAAGTAAAAAATAACTAACAGTACAATAGTATCAGCAAGATAAGACAAAACTATCCCGCTAACTGACCACTTTTATATGAGTGAGTAAAAATTAGCATAATGTATTTCTGCTGCATTATGATAAAAACAATAAAGTCATGCCCTTTTTCATAATTTACAAAGTTCATAAACTATATAAACACAATTTTCCAAGCTCTCTTAATCTTTCAAAATCTATGATCTCTTACTAGATGGCTTACTTTAAACATCTGAGGCAGGTCTAGTCTCATACACAACCCCAATTCCAAAGAAGTTGAGACACTGTACATAAATACTGTTCTGTACATAAATACAGCAATGCAATGATTTGTAAATCTCCTAGCATCACAGCTTCTGTCTGTATACATCTGTTATCTAAAGAGACTAATTGTTGAAGTTTTAGGAGGCGAATGTTGTTTCTTATGTGTTTGATACAGGATTCTAGCTGCTCAACAGTTCTGGGTGTCCTTTGTTGTGTCATTTGGTGGGGAAAGGTCTGCACTGCAGACTATGACTCTACTATAAAGTCACGCTATCATAATGGATTTTGTATGCAGTTATCTTTGTCTTGCTCTAACATGCAAGGCTTTCCCTGAAAAAGACATTTTCTGGATGGAAGCTTGTTTTGCTTTAAAACATTCAGCATGAATGGAGCCTTTCCAAAGGTGTAAACTGCCCATTCCACAGGTACAAATGCAATTAATTTAATTAGCTGCAAAATATTCCTCCAACTGTTTTATTGTAATAACACTTTTATTTTCCAGATTTTGTTGCCTCATCTCAACTTTTTTAAGACATGTTGTAACCATCAATTTCAAAATTACCTTATATTATCCTTAAATGGTACATTTCCTCAGTTTGATATGTTTCTATGCTCTATTGTGGATAGATATTGTGAACGTTTTCTTGGAATTGGGATTGTATTTATTTCATGTATCAAAAAGGGAAGCCTCACCTCAAGTAAATGATGACAAGACCATTTGTCCTTTTTAGGTCAATTAACAGCTCAGATGTCTTTACACTGTCTCTTATAATTTCATTAAACTTGTTAAAGGATGCAAATCATACATGTGACTTTGAGTGTTTCCATGTTGTTTATGTGTTCATTGTTTATAGAATCATATTGAAGTATCTATCCAGTAACTTTTGTGGTGTTCCTGACAAGAAATGCATATAAAAAATTTAAGAAAGAAAGAAAGAAAGAAAGAAAGAAAGAAAGAAAGAAAGAAAGAAAGAAAGAAAGAAAGAAAGAAAGAAAAAAAAAAAAAAAGTTTCTATAAAAACTTTCAATAAAAAATGTCAACTTGATCATTTTTTTTTTTATAAGAAAAAAGTGTCCATTTTTACAAGTAATGTAGTTGTCAGTATTACGGTCAGGGACTACTGTTCCCATCAGCCACCACACCTCAGTGAACTATGTTACCTTCTTGAAAAACAAAATCTGGATGGTTGCACCTTTTTGTAATAGTTGTGTAGGAGTCTCCATGCTGTCCTAATTGTTAAAAAATGAATCTCAAAATCTTGTTTTGGGTCAAAGATGGGGTCAAATATGTAGTAGATGTTGGTTAACTAAATAATGGCCAGTCCCTGGTGGATTTTCTTAAATAAAACAGGCAGTTTTAAATACTGAAGATAAACAAAGGACTCATGACCAACTAACAAAACAGTATCAATGTAACAACACAATGTTATTAAAAAAATATCTTTAAGCATATGTAATCTGGATGTGTGTTTGTTCGTTTATTTTCACCAAATCAAGACTAATGCCAAGAACTGTGTCTTTTTCAGGTAAACTTACTGCTCAGATGTCCTTACACATTCTCTTGTAATTTTATTAAACTTTTCTTTGCAAGTGCATGTGACCTCTACTATTTCCATGTTGTATACAGTATGCATTGTGTAAAGTATCAGTGTCATATAGAACTATCTTACCAGTAACATCTGTGGTGTTCCAGACAGGCCATGCATAAAAAAATGTCAAAAATAAACATTAACATTTTTTATATATAATAAGTGCTTAAATTTTCTCAAAATTAAGGATGTTGTACAACAGATATTCCTACCCATTTCGCTTTCCTATCAACTCCCCTGCTATACTTTCCAAAATATAACACCAACAAAGTATTAATAATCAAGTGTATGTAAACTTCTGAACTGAATCTGTTCTGAACTGAATCTGAATATCAGTTACTACTGTGTGTATATTAGTGCTGCAACATCGCTTCGACATAATCGATTACGTCGAATACGAAAATACGTCGACATGTGTGAAATGCGTCTATGCGTCACACTGTTTAGACAGACAGGCTAAACCGACCGTCTGCTAGCTGCACAGAGTCGTTACTCAGGATCCACCATATTGAGACTGTGTCTGTCCCCCGAGCAAAACCAAAATATAGGAATTACCAGAAAGTCTGTTTAAGTAACCTGATTAACATTAAATTAAATAGGACTGAATGCACAGTCAGCACCTCTGATCAAGATAGGATTGTTAAATATTATATCTCTCACGCCAAAAGCGCTTACTATAAACGAAATTATTACCGACCAGGAGTTTAATATAATGTGTTTGACAGAAACATGGATTAAATCAAATGAATATGTAGCATTAAATGAGGCGAGTCCTCCTGGGTATAGTTACATACACCAACCCCGTCTAAATGGCAGAGGAGGTGGAGTAGCAGCTATTTATAATAATTATCTAAACGTCACACAAAAGACTAAACACAAATGTAAAACATTTGAAGTTCTTTAAACCAACATAAAATATTCAGTGTCCGAAAGCAGGTCAAGTCAGTTAATTCCACTAATTATTATTTATAGACCCCCAGGGCCCTACTCTGATTTTCTGATAGAATTTGCAGATTTCATTACAAATGTAGCTACTTCTTTAAACAAAGCATTAATTGTTGGTGACTTTAATATTCATTTTGATAATCAGGAAGACTCCTTAAGAGCAGCAGTTGTGTCCATTCTAGATTCAGTTGGAATCAATCAGAATGTTATAGGACCCACTCATAGTGGTGGACACACTCTCGATTTGTTGTTAACATTTGGATTAAAAATAAAAAACTTAGTCATAATTCCACAGTCTGAAGCTATTTCAGACCATTATCTAATCTCGTTTAAAATTTGCCTAAGTCATTGCATTTCTACCTCACCACGTTACCGTGTTAAGCGTACTTTCACGTCAGCTACAGCAGCGCGTTTTATTAATAATCCTCCCGAAATTACGTTATTAGATAGATCTCTGTCAGACCCCGCAGAGCTCGACTGGGCCACTGAGCATCTAGAAACAACGTTATGTTACACTCTAGATGATGTAGCTCCCCTTAAGACCAAAATGATCAGGGAGAAAAAATTAGCACAGTGGTATAATGATTATACACACACCTTAAAACAGACCACTTGAAAATTAGAACGTAAATGGCGTCAAACTAAATTAACAGTATTTCAAATAGCATGGAAGGAGAGCTTCTTAAATTATAGAAAATCTCTTAGTGCTGCTAGATCAGCATATTTCTCCACCCTCATAGAAAATAACAAGCATAATCCTAGATTTTTATTCAGCACGGTAGCAAAATTAACAGGGAATAAAAGCACTGCGCTAACATGCACACCATCAATAGGTAGTACTGATTTCATGAATTTTTTTAATAATAAAATTGAAAACATCAGGCAAGAAATCCAGACGGTTAATATAAATCCAAATTATTTTACAAGTAACCCTGTAGACAGCAGTGTATTTTTAACGGACAATCAACTACAAAGCTTCACTCCTATTCATGAGAATGACTTAATTTCATTAATCTCCTCATCAAAATCATCAACCTGCATTCTCGATCCCTTGCCTACAAGTTTCTTTAAACAGATCATTCCAGAGGTAATTGAACCTGTTTAAAAAATAATAAACTCTTTCATTAGCACTGGTTATGTACCTAAATCCTTCAAACTGGCAGTTATCCACCCCCTTATTAAGAAACCTGACCTTGACCCATGTCAGTTGTCCAACTACAGGCCGATATCAAATCTCCCCTTTATATCCAAAATTTTAGAAAAGGTTGTAGCACAGCAGTTATGCTCACACCTACTTATGAATAACATTTTTGAAATGTATCAGTCAGGATTTCGGCCTCATCATAGCACAGAGACGGCGCTAGTTAAGGTGGTAAATGACCTGTTATTGGCCTCTGATCAGGGTTTTGTCTCCTTACTTGTTTTGCTCGACCTTAGTGCAGCTTTTGACACCATTGATCACACTATACTGCTTGCAAGAGAACGTTGTTGGAATAAAGGGAACAGCTCTGTCTTGGCTCAGGTCTTATTTGACTGATCGCTATCAGTTTGTGGATGTAAATGGTGAGTTCTCCACACTCTATGAGGTAAAGTTTGGTGTTCCTCAAGGATCTGTCTTAGGCCCACTGCTTTTCTCTTTATATATGCTGCCTCTTGGTGAAATCATTCATAAACATGGGATTCGCTTTCATTGCTATGCTGATGACACACAGCTGTATATTTCAGCAAAGCCAGATGAGCGAGATCAGCTAAACAATGTTGAGAAGTGTGTAAAGGACACACATCTGAGTGAACTTTTGTACCAGTATGACCCTCCACGCCTACTTAGATCAAAAGGTGCTGGCTATCTGTTGGTTCCTCAAATAATGAAGACTACAGCAGGGGGCAGATCTTTCTCTTATAAAGCCCCACAGTTATGGAACAGCCTTCCAACCAGTGTCGGGACTCGGACACAGTCTCAGTGTTCAAGTCGAGGTTAAAAACTTATTTATTTAGTTAAGCCTTTTGTCATTAGGTTTTTCTAAGGTAAAGGCTCAGATCTGGAGGGAGCATGGATATAGAGTGTTTGGTGAACTGGTATATTTGTATGCTGTTGTCCCCTCACATTCACACGTTCACTCAGGTTTGTTGACGGTGGTGTGGTGGGTCGTCTCTTATCCCAGAGATCCCTCATGTCTGTGTTACCTTCTGGTTCTCCCTTTTAGTTATGCTGCCATAGCGAGTCTTGCCGGAGTCCAAACTGCACAGTGACATTAACTTTCATACACCAGTAGGGACAATTAATAATCCATATCCTTCTCTCTCTCTCTCTCTCTCTCTCGGTCGAGTTAAACATGCTCCTGAGGTTCCAGTGACCACTGTTCCTGCCCCTCTCCCCTCCATGGATCTTCACACTTCTGTGCAGCTTGGGACGGTATCTCATCAACACCTTGGGTGGTTCCATGTAATTCCGGAGTAGGACGGATTGGACTGTAGTTGGTTTTGGCGGTCTGCTGCACTGACTCGGGAGTGCAGTTTGCTTCTGATCGTCATCACTGTACGCCACAACTTTGTTTATCTGCTTCAAATGGACATTTGGTGCAACCCAGATGACGATAGGTTCCCTCTTGAGTCTGGTTCCTCTCAAGGTTTCTTCCTTATGCCATCTCGGGGAGTTTTTCCTTGCCACAGTTGCTCATCAGGGACAAACTTACTTACAAAGAAACATATTTACGTTTAATCACCACATTATCTGTGTAAAGCTGCTTAGAGACAATGTTCATTGTTAAAAGCGCTATACAAATAAAAATGAATTGAAGTGAATTGTTTACATTCATCTAGTGTAATGGTGGCTTCTGCTCCTGGGAATGGAGAAAGTTCCAGTCTATCACAAAAAGCTAGACCACGATTATCAAAAGTATGGGAATACTTTAAACAGAGGCCAAATAAAATGGTCCTTTGTTCCCTTTGCAAAACCAAAATGGCATACCATGGCAGCACAACTGCAATGCACGAGCACCTCATAAGAAAACATCCTGGCGCTCTCCGACCTCAAAAGGTCGAGCCATCTTTGTAAGTATTTATTATTAAAATTAGTTTTGGGAGTAATTGTTGTGTTCTTACCTGCTGTGTTTTGGTCAAGAATTAATTCAGATATGCTAGGTAATAATGGTAATGCTCATCGCTAACGGTATAAACTGCAAACATATACTGTACAAGTTACTTTGGCGACAATAATTTGTAGAATCCGAGTTATATTTATATTGAGTTTGTATTCTTGCGTACCAGTGTAGATTTATTCACTACTAGAGATTTAAAGCACGTTTGTACGTCGCTCTGGATAAGGGCGTCTGCTAAATGCCGCAACTGTAAATGTAAATGTAAATAAAGAAAACTTTATCTTTTAATTTGCATTTACTGGTTGTTGGAATTTGTTTATGCACATAGACTTTAAATTAACTACTAGATTTACATTAACAGTTCACTGTAATCTAGTAGTGTACGTGAACATATAGGTAAATAGGCTACTAGTGCATTTTTGTTTACTTTTGGCACAAGACAATTAAATAAAACAATAACAAGTATGCGATCAATAACAAATTATCTCATTAGTTAAAAAGAGTTTAAAATGCTTTCTGCATTTCATAATAAATTGACAAATTCACTACACTTTCTGAAATACAATTAATATTGTAATCATAGTAATCATGTTAGACATTGTAATTAATCACATTCAGTTCATTTAAAAATATGCAGATTTACTACCCTCTTTAAAATACAGTACAGTATTTATATTGTTAGCATTCATAGATTTCATGTTTAAATTGGTTCCTAATGTTAATTATTGTGTTTGTTTTTTTCTCAGGAAGAGGCAAAGCTATGTACAAGATTTCTTTCATAAAAAGGATGTCATTTTTTGCATGCCCCAAATGGCCGTTACACTTACACTTTTTGGCACTATATTTTTATATACTGTAAAGATTTCAACCACATTGAAGTTTTTTTTTTTTTTGAAAAAATGTAATAAAAGTTGAAATATTATATTAGAAGTTGTACTAATCATTTTTTGTAAAGTTATCCAAAGTATTAATTAACTAATTAAAAAAATAACACTAAATTAAGCAAAAAATAAAAATAATCGTTGGAGTTGTCGACTAATCAAAAAAATAATCGCTAGATTAGTCGACAGAAAAAATAATTGTTAGTTTCAGCTCTAGTGTATATTGTGGACTTAATGTAAACACATGT